>NW_027261135.1:835000-932500 GCF_045791955.1 Oncorhynchus clarkii lewisi | reverse complement strand
GGATTAGATCAAATCACCAGACCTGCCTTGTGTCTAATATTCAGGTAGGGGATTAGATCAAATCCCCAGACCTGCCTTGTGTCTAATATTCAGGTAGGGGATTAGATCAAATCCCCAGACCTGCCTTGTGTCTAATATTCAAGTAGGGGATTAGATCAAATCCCCAGACCTGCCTTGTGTCTAATATTCAGGTAGGGGATTAGATCAAATCCCCAGACCTGCCTTGTGTCTAATATTCAGGTAGGGGATTAGATCAAATCCCCAGACCTGCCTTGTGTCTAATATTCAGGTAGGGGATTAGATCAAATCCCCAGACCTGCCTTGTGTCTAATATTCAGGTAGGGGATTAGATCAAATCACCAGACCTAATTTGTGTCTAATCACTAGGTAGTGTGTCCTAAATTGATCTCTAATCCCTATGTATTGTGTCCTAAATGGAACTCTAATCCCTATGTAGTGTGTCATAAATTGAACTCTAATCCCTATGTATTGTGTCCTAAATGGAACTCTAATACCTATGTATTGTGTCCTAAATGGAACTCTAATACCTATGTATTGTGCCCTAAATGGAACTCTAATCACTATTTAGTGTGTCCTAAATGGAACTCTAATCACTATGTGGACCTACTCACTGTCAGAGTCATACTCTGGACCTAGTTTTGTCCCATGGAATAAATGTTGTGGATCTTAATGTTTTTCCTCATAATCCTGGACTACCGGACCAGCATTTTATTACGTTTGCAATCGCAACAAATAATCTGCTCAGACCCCAACCAAGGAGCATCAAAAGTCATGCTATAAATTCTCAGACAACCCAAAGATTCCTTGCTGCCCTTCCAGACTCCCTCTGTCTACCCAAGGATGTCAGAGGACAAAAATCAGTTAACCACCTAACTGAGGAACTCAATTTAACCTTGCGCAATACCCTAGATGCAGTTGCACTACTAACAAATAAAAACACTTGTCATAAGAAACTATCTCACTAGTACACAGAAAATACCCGAGTCCTGAAGCAATCTTCCAGAAAATTGGAACGGAAATGGCGCCACACCAAACTGGAAATCTTCCGACTGGCTTGGAAAGACAGTACCGTGCAGTATCGAAGAGCCCTCACTGCTGATCGATCAACCTATTTTTCCAATTTAATTGAGGAAAATAAGAACAACCCAAAATGTCTTTTTGATACTGTCGCAAAGCTAACTAAAAAGCAGCATTCCCAAGAGAGGATGGCTTTCAATTCAGCAGTAATAAATTCATGAACTTCTTTGAGGAAAAAATCATGATCATTAGAAAGCAAATTACGGACTCCTGTTTAAATCTGAGTATTCCTCCAGAGTTCAGTTGTCCTGAGTCTGCACAACTCTGCCAGGACCTAGGATCAAGAGAGACACTCAAGTGTTTTAGTACTATATCTCTTGACACAATGATGAAAATAATCATGGCCTCTAAACCTTCAAGCTGCATACTGGACCCTATTCCAACTAAACTACTGAAAGAGCTGCTTCCTGTACTTGGCCCTCCTATGTTGAACATAATAAACGGCTCTCTATCCACCGAATGTGTACCAAACTCACTAAAAGTGGCAGTAATAAAGCCTCTCTTGAAAAAGCCAAACCTTGACCCAGGAAATATAAAAAACTATCGGCCTATATCGAATCTTCCATTCCTCTCAAACTTTTTAGAAAAGGCTGTTGCGCAACAACTCACTGCCTTCCTGAAGACAAACAATGTGCTTCAGTCTGGTTTTAGACCCCATCATAGCACTGAGACTGCACTTGTGAAGGAGGTAAATTACCTTTTAATGGCATCAGACCGAGGCTCTGCATCTGTCCTCGTGCTCCTAGACCTTAGTGCTGCTTTTGATACCATCGATCACCACATTCTTTTGGAGAGATTGGAAACCCTAATTGGTCTACACGGACAAGTTCTGGCCTGGTTTAGATCTTATCTGTCGGAAAGATATCAGTATTCATAATGTTAACTTTCACGTCTATGTGGATGACACACAGCTGTACATTTCAATGAAACCCCAAAATTGCCCTCACTGGAAGCCTGTGTTTCAGACATAAGGAAGTGGATGGTTGCAAACTTTCTACTTTTAAACTCGGAGATGCTTGTTCAGAGATGAGATGCTTGTTCAGAGATGTTCTAGGTCCCAAGAAACAAAGAGATCTTCTGTTTAATCTGACAATTAATCTTGATGGTTGTACAGTCGTCTCAAATTAAACTGTGAAGGACCTCGGCGTTACTCTGGACCCTGATCTCTCTTTTGAAGAACATATCAAGACTGTTTCAAGGACAGCTTTTTTCCATCTATGTAACATTGCATAAATCAGAAACTTTCTGTCCAAAAATGATGCATAAAAATGTATCCATGTTTTTCTAACCTCTAGGTTAGACTACTGCAACGCTCTACTTTCCAGCTACCCAGATAAAGCACTAAATAAACTTCAGTTAGTGCTAAATACGGCTGCTAGAATCCTGACTAGAGCCAAAAAATGTGATCATATTACTCCAGTGCTAGCCTCCCTACACTGGCTTCCTGTCAAAGCACGGGCTGATTTCAAGGTTTTACTGCTAACCTACAAAGCATTACATGGGCTTGCTCCTACCTATCTCTCTGATTTGGTCCTGCCGTACATACCTACACGTACTCTACGGCCACAAGACGCAGGCCTCCTAATTGTCCCTAGAATTTCTAAGCAAAAAGCTGGAGGAGGGCTTTCTCCTATAGAGCTCCATTTTTATGGAATGGTCTGCCTACTCATGTGAGAGACGCAGACTCGGTCTCAACCTTTAAGTCTTTACTGAAGACTCATCTCTTCAGTGGGTCATATGATTGAGTGTTGTCTGGCCCAAGAGTGTGAAGGTGAACGGAAAGGCTCTGTAGCAACGAACCGCCCTTGCTGTCTCTCCACTAGGATTCTCTGCCTCTAACCCTATTACAGTATTACAGGTGCTGAGTCACTGGCTTACTGGTGCTCTTCAATGCCGTCCCTAGGAGGGGTGCGTCACTTGAGTGGGTTGAGTCACTGACGTGATCTGCCTGTCTGGGTTGGCGCCCCCCCTTGGGTTGTGCCGTGGCGGAGATCTTTGTGGGCTATACTCGGCCTTGTCTCAGGATGGTAAGTTGGTGGTTGAAGATATCCCTCTAGTGGTGTGGGGGCTGTGCATTGGCAAAGTGGGTGGGGTTATATCCTGCCTGTTTGGCCCTGTCCGGGGGTATCATCGGATGGGGCCACAGTGTCTCCTGACCCCTCCTGTCTCAGCCTCCAGTATTTATGCTGCAGTAGTTCATGTGTCGGGGGTCTAGGGTCAGTCTGTTATATCTGGAGTACTTCTCCTGTCTTATCCGGTGTCCTATGTGAATTTAAGTATGCTCTCTCTAATTCACTCTTTCTTTCTTTCTTTCTCTCTCTCTTTCTCTCTCTCGGAGGACCTGAGCCCTAGGACCATGCCTCAGGACTACCTGGCATGATGACTCCTTACTGTCCCCAGTCCATCTGGTCGTGCTGCTGCTCCAGTTTCAACTGTTCTGCCTGCTGCTATGGAACCCTGACCTGTTCACCGAACGTGCTACCTGTCCCAGACCTGCTGTTTTCAACTCTCTAGAGACAGCAGGAGCGGTAGACATACTCTTAATGATCGGCAATGAAAAGCCAACTGACATTTACTCCTGAGGTGCTGACTTGCTGCACCCTCTACAACTACTGTGATTATTATTATTTGACCCTGCTGGTCATTTATGAACATTTGAACATCTTGGCCATGTTCTGTTATAATCTCCATCCGGCACAGCCAGAAGAGGACTGGCCACCTCATACCCTGGTTCCTCTCTAGGTTTCTTCCTAGGTTTTGGCCTTCCTATGGATTTTTTCCTAGCCACCTGCATTGCTTGCTGTTTGGGCCAAACCCTGGGCCAGAGTGTACTGTGCAGGGATCCATTTGAGAAGCACATGTAGTAAGTCTATATAATGTATGGAGGAGAGGAGATGGAACAGTATCACTCACTCAGTCTGTGGAGTGTCAGAGAGGAGGGTGAACGGTATCACTCACTCTGTCTGTGGAGTGTCAGAGAGGAGATGGAACGGTATCACTCACTCTGTATGTGGAGTGTCAGAGAGGAGAGGAGAGGGAACGGTATCACTCACTCTGTCTGTGGAGTGTCAGAGAGGAGATGGAACGGTATCACTCACCCTGTCTGTGGAGTGTCAGAGAGGAGATGGAACAGTATCACTCACTCTGTCTGTGGAGTGTCAGAGAGGAGATGGAACGGTATCACTCACCCTGTCTGTGGAGTGTCAGAGAGGAGAGGGAACTGTATCACTCACTCTGTCTGTGGAATGTCAGAGAGGAGAGGGAACTGTATCACTCACTCTGTCTGTGGAGTGTCAGAGAGGAGAGGAGAGGGAACGGTATCACTCACTCTGTCTGTGGAGTGTCAGAGGGGACATGACAAGGAAAGGATGAGGAAGGGAGGAGAAGTGAGGACAGGAAAAGCAGAGGGAGAGAAGAGAGGAGAGGAGAGAAGAGGAAAAGCAAGGAAAGTGAGGAGAGGAAAGAAAAGAGATGATTGACTGTTGTCTCGGTTGGATATGTGCTGTAGCAGTAATTCTGACGAGGCTTTGAGGATAGCCCTCCCCAGACTGAGGACTAGTTGACAGAGTTGATCTCACCTACATTTACTGAGAAGAGGAATAGGGAGAGAGATAGAGAGAGAGAGAGAGACAGAGAGAGAGAGAGGAGAGAGAGAGAGCAAGAGAGAGAGAGAGAGAGAGAGCGAGACAGAGAGAGAGAGGAGAGAGAGAGCAAGAGAGAGAGAGAGAGAGAGAGAGAGAGAGGAGAGAGAGAGAGCAAGAGAGAGAGAGAGAGATAGAGGAGAGAGAGAGAGAGAGAGAGAGAGAGGAGAGAGAGAGCAAGAGAGAGAGAGAGCAAGAGAGAGAGAGAGACATAGAGGAGAGAGAGAGAGAGAGCAAGAGAGAGAGAGAGCAAGAGAGAGAGAGAGACAGATAGAGGAGAGAGAGAGAGAAAGAGAGAGATGTAGAAAGTGAGTGAGAGATAAAGTTTGGTTCTGATGGAGCTGCTCTCACCTACTTTGAGAAGAGTCACATCTTGGGAACTGATAATTATTCTGAGATGGAGAGAGAGTGTGAGACGGAAGAAGAGAGAGGCAGTGGAAGAGGGATCGAGAGAGAGAGAGAAAGAGAGAGAGAGAGAGAGAGAGAGAGAGAGAGAGAGAGAGAGAGAGAGAGAGAGAGAGAGAGAGAGAGAACTGTTAATTACTCTGAAGGCTGAACACTGAGAGAGTATTTACATATCACAGCCTGGATGGCAGGGTTGGGTTCTGTAGGTTACTTTCTAAATTGAAATCGTTTACATAGGGCGGAACACAATTGGCCCAGCATCGTCCGGGTTAGGGGGGTTTTGCCCAGCATCATCCGGGTTAGGGGGAGATTTTGCCCAGCATCGTCCAGGTTAGGGGGGTTTGCCCAGCATCATCCGGTTAGGGGGGTTTGCCCAGCATCGTCCGGTTAGGGGGGTTTGCCCAGCATCGTCCGGTTAGGGGGGTTTGCCCAGCATCGTCCAGTTAGGGGGGTTTGCCCAGCGTCGTCCGGTTAGGGGGGTTGGGACCAGCATCGTCCAGGTTAGGGGGGGTGGGCCCAGCTTCGTCCAGGTTAGGGAGGGGGGGGAGGGGTTGGGCCCAGCGTCGTCCGGGTTAGGGGGGGTGGACCCAGCTTCGTCCAGGTTAGGGGGGGGGGGTTGGGCCCAGCGTCGTCCGGGTTAGGGGAGGGTTTGGCCGGGGTAGGCCATCATTGTAAAATAAGAATTTGTTCTTGACTGACTTGCCTAGTTAAATAAGGGTGAAATAAAACCAGTTACTGGTTAAGTGTCCAATATTGTAATCTGTAACGTGACTTTTGGATTACCCAAATCTGATTACATTTGGATTACTCTCCCCTTAAAGACAAAAAGGATCCATCAAACTCATTTGGTGTGTCATCATAGTGGTGTCTGACATCATAGTGGTCTCTGACATCAAAGTTGTCTCTGACATCATAGTTGTCTCTGACATCATTGAGGTCTCTGACATTATAGTGGTCTCTGACATCAAACTGGTCTCTGACATCATAGTGGTCTCTGACATCATAGTGGTCTCTGACATCAAACTGGTCTCTGACATCATAGTGGTCTCTGACATCATAGTGGTCTCTGACTTGTGCTCAGACTCACCCAAGTGGAACCAACTTAAACTTGCTGCTTTGTGGAAGGCTGATTTCAACGCCACAGAGTAAACAAACAGGGTCATGATGGAGTTTCTCCCACAAACATCATCCAAGAAATAATTATATTGTTTTTCTGATTATAATATTTTTGCTCGTAACGTAACTGATTCCAGTTACAGTTGTTGTTGTAATCAGATGTAACTGGTGTTTTGTTTGACATGTAATCTGAGGTTTACACTCTCAGAATCACTGAAAATACTGGCCCTGAATCTGCCTTCAGTCTGGCTAGAAGTGTGTGTGTGTGTGTGTGTGTGTGTGTGTGTGTGTGTGTGTGTGTGTGTGTGTGTGTGTGTGTGTGTGTGTGTGTGTGTGTGTGCGGATGTGTGTGTGTGTGTGTGGTGTGTCAGTGGTAACCAGAATAAGAGATGCATTGACTGTAGACCAGACAGCCAGGATAGCTTTACATTAGCATACAGCTGTCCAGGACGAGCAGGCAGTCAGATGCAGAAAGTAGGGCTTCTTTCACCCTCCTAAAAGCATAACACTTGTGCTCTGGATGGTTACAGGGTTAATTCTGGATGGTTACAGGGTTAATTCTGCATGGTTACAGGGTTAATTCTGCATGGTTACAGGGTTGATTCTGGATGGTTACAGGGTTAATTCTACATGGTTACAGAGTTAAAACAGAAACATCTCAAACGTTAACAGTTTAGACATTAATTCCGGCTGGTTAAGGTTAGAACTACAGTTTGGGGAAGGCTAAAAACAACGTGTTGTATCACCAAGTATTGTCCCTGCTTGTTCAAACACGTTTCGGTTTTAGCAGTGCGCTCCGCCGACGAGCATCATGGGTTGGCGTCAGCGCTGGGCAATATCCTAGTTCTCAGAACCCTTTTTCAGACGTCCCAAATCAACATCTATTTCTAGATCAACCTGGATCTGGAGTGTGGCTGTGTGAGCGACTGGGTGTGTGTGGGTGTATGTGTGTGTGTGTGTGTGTGTGTGTGTGTGTGTGTGTGTGTGTGTGTGTGTGTGTGTGTGTGTGTGTGTGTGTGTGTGTGTGTGTGTGTGGGGGCTGGGGCGTGAGGGGAAGGCAGATGAGGTAGTCGTGGTAACCACAAGGCTAGCTTTGTGTCTTAGCAGGTGGCTAACGGAGGAGAGGGTCCACTATGGCTAACACACACACACACACAGACACAGACACAGACACAGACACAGACACAGACACAGACACAGACACAGACACAGACACAGAGACACACACACACACACACACACACACACACACACACACACACACACACACACACACACACACACACACACACACAGACACTGTCGTAGTTGTGCGTGACCTCAACCCCCATATATTTGTTATTTTTGGGGGGTGGGGTCCCCCCGGAGGTCGGCCCATCCACACAGCATATAAACATATCATAAGCAATAAATAATTACAGGAAATTAGCTTTAAAACTGCAACATTTTCTTTCTTTTCTCTCTGTATTCAGCTACCTATAGAGCCTTTCAATATAGAAATAATGTCAAAGTGCTTGAAAAGAAAAATAGATACGCATCAGATGAAATACAGAGGTCGCTACGTAACAGAGAGTAGGTCTGGACATACGACAACGACACCGAGAGTGTTGGGTGTTTCAGACCTCCAACAGAACTAATACAGAGGTCGCTACGTAACAGAGAGTAGGTCTGGACATACGACAACGACACCGAGAGTGTTGGGTGTTTCAGACCTCCAACAGAACTAATACAGAGGTCGCTACGTAACAGAGAGTAGGTCTGGACATACGACAACGACACCGAGAGTGTTGGGTGTTTCAGACCTCCAACAGAACTAATACAGAGGTCACTACGTAACAGAGAGTAGGTCTGGACATACGACAACGACACCGAGAGTGTTGGGTGTTTCAGACCTCCAACAGAACTAATACAGAGGTCGCTACGTAACAGAGAGTAGGTCTGGACATACGACAACGACACCGAGAGTGTTGGGTGTTTCAGACCTCCAACAGAACTAATACAGAGGTCACTACGTAACAGAGAGTAGGTCTGGACATACGACAACGACACCGAGAGTGTTGGGTGTACTCTCCATTGGTCTACTCTCCATTGGTCTACTAATACAGAGGTCGCTACGTAACAGAGAGTAGGTCTGGACATACGACAACGACACCGAGAGTGCTGGGTGTTTCAGACCCAACAGAACTACTCTCCAGAGGTCGCTCTCCATTGGTCTACTCTCCATACGACAACGACACCGAGAGTGTTGGGTGTTTCAACCTCCAACAGAACTAATCCAGAGGTCGCTACGTCCAGAGGTAGGTCTCCATTGGTCAACTCTCCATTGGTCAGACTCTCCATTGGTCAACTCTCCATTGGTCTACTCTCCATTGGTCAGGTCTCCATTGGTCAACTCACCATTGGTCAACTCTTCATTGGTCAACTCTCCATTGGTCAACTCTCCATTGGTCAACTCTCCATGGGTCTACTCTCCATTGGTCTACTCTCCATTGGTCAACTCTCCATTGGTCAACTCTCCATTGGTCTACTCTCCATTGGTCAACTCTCCATTGGTCAACTCTCCATTGGTCAACTCTCCATTGGTCAACTCTCCATTGGTCTACTCTCCATTGGTCTACTCTCCATTGGTCAACTCTCCATTGGTCAACTCTCCATTGGTCTACTCTCCATTGGTCTACTCTCCATTGGTCAACTCTCCATTGGTCAACTCTCCATTGGTCTACTCTCCATTGGTCAACTCTCCATTGGTCTACTCTCCATTGGTCAACTCTCCATTGGTCAACTCTCCATTGGTCTACTCTCCATTGGTCAACTCTCCATTGGTCTACTCTCCATTGGTCAACTCTCCATTGGTCTACTCTCCATTGGTCAACTCTCCATTGGTCAACTCTCCATTGGTCTACTCTCCATTGGTCAACTCTCCATTGGTCAACTCTCCATTGGTCAACTCTCCATTGGTCAACTCTCCATTGGTCAACTCTCCATTGGTCAACTCTCCATTGGTCTACTCTCCATTGGTCAACTCTCCATTGGTCTACTCTCCATTGGTCAACTCTCCATTGGTCTACTCTCCATTGGTCAACTCTCCATTGGTCAACTCTCCATTGGTCAACTCTCCATTGGTCAACTCTCCATTGGTCAACTCTCCATTCAAGGCGCCTCGCCGACCACAACATATATATTTTTTATTTGCCATTTTGTATGATTATACAGATAACGGGGCAGAACACACACAGATCCACTACTATATCCAACCCACCCCAATCCATCCATGCTCTAACAGAGCCCCACCCCAATCCATCCATGCTCTATCAGAGCCCCACCCCAATCCCCCATGCTCTAAGAGCCCCAACCCAACCCCCCATGCTCTAACAGAGCCCCACCCCAACCTCCCATGGTCTAACAGAGCCCCACCCCAATCCCCCCCATTCTCTAACAGAGCCCCCCCCCAACCCCCCCCCCCCATCCTCTAACAGAGCCCCACTCCAACCCCCCCATACTCTAACAGAGCCCCACCCCAACACATCCATGCTCTAACAGAGCCCCACCCCAACCCCCCATGGTCTAACAGAGCCCCACCTCAACCCCCCATGCTCTAACAGAGCCCCACCCCAGCCCCACCATACTCTAACAGAGCCCCACCCCAACCCCCCCATACTCTAACAGAGCCCCACCCCAACCCCCCATACTCTAACAGAGCCCACCCCAACCCCCATTCTCTAACAGAGCCCCACCCCAACCCCCCATACTCTAACAGAGCCCCACCCCAACCCCCCATACTCTAACAGAGCCAACCCCAACCCCGCATACTCTAACAGAGCCCCACCCCAACTCCCCATACTCTAACAGAGCCCCACCCCAACCCCCCCATACCCTAACAGAGCCCCACCCCAACCCCCCCATGCTCTAACAGAGCCCCACCCCAACCCCCCCATACTCTAACAGAGCCCCACCCCAACCCCCCCTGCTCTAACAGAGTCCCAAAACCAGACTTAAAAAAAGACAAAGACATTATAAAACAAATGTGCTCCTGTGATGTCTCTAGACAGAGCCCCACCCCAACCCCCCCATGCTCTAACAGAGCCCCACCCCAAACCCCCCTGCTCTAACAGAGCCCCACCCCAACCCCCCCATGCTCTAACAGAGCCCCACCTCAACCCCCCCATACTCTAACAGAGCCCCACCTCAACCCCACCATACTCTAACAGAGCCCCACCTCAACCCCCCCATACTCTAACAGAGCCCCACCCCAACCCCCCCATGCTCTAACAGAGTCCCAAAACCAGACATAAAAAAAAAGACAAAGACATTATAAAACAAATGTGCTTCTGTGATGCCACTATGGTGTCACCATACCCCGTACAAATGACGATTGCATTTTGTCCGTTTAATGGGAAATATGGATAGTATTTTCGCAACACGTCATGAATGTGAAATCTAGAGCGTTTTTTATTGTTACAGAGCAGATATGATCAGGCCCAGTGTATACAACCATAAAACCATCCCACTCTAACCACCCCTTGAGGTTATTGAGAGAAAGGATGTCTCTCCATGCCTCTTGGCCCCCCTCAGGTTCTCTAGCAGGCTGTTCCTGAGGCTGGGGGCATAGTAACCTAAAGGCTGTCTCTCTATGCCTCTTGGTCCCCCTCAGGTTCTCTAGCAGGCTGTTCCTGAGGCTGGGGGCATAGTAACCTAAAGGCTGTCTCTCCATGCCTCTTGGCCCCCCTCAGGTTCTCTAGCAGGATGTTCCTGAGGCTGGGGGCATAGTAACCTAAAGGCTGTCTCTCCATGCCTCTTGGTCCCCCTCAGGTTCTCTAGCAGGCTGTTCCTGAGCCTGGGGGCATAGTAACCTAAAGGATGTCTCTCCATGCCTCTTGGTCTCCCTCAGGTTCTCTAGTAGGCTGTTCCTGAGGCTGGGGGCATAGTAACCTAAAGGCTGTCTCTCCATGCCTCTTGGTCTCCCTCAGGTTCTCTAGCAGGCTGTTCCTGAGGCTGGGGGCATAGTAACCTAAAGGCTGTCTCTCCATGCCTCTTGGTCTCCCTCAGGTTCTCTAGCAGGCTGTTCCTGGGCCTGTGAGCATAGTCACCTAAAGGCTGTCTCTCCATGCCTCTTGGTCCCCCTCAGGTTCTCTAGCAGGCTGTTCCTGAGGCTGGGGGCATAGTAACCTAAAGGATGTCTCTCCATGCCTCTTGATCCCCCTCAGGTTCTCTAGCGGGCTGTTCCTGAGGCTGGGAGCATAACCCTCTAGAGTCGATTGATCAAAGTTACATAAAAAAATAAATCTCCATCAAAATCCATCAGTTTAAGAGATATCTGTTTTTTCCATCGGATGTGTCTCAATCCATCAGTTTAAGAGATATCTGTTTTTCCATCGGATGTGTCTCAATCCATCAGTTGAAGAGATATCTGTTTTTCCATCGGATGCGTCTCCATCCATCACATCCGCCAGTGTCGCACTTCCGGATTTGCGGTGGAAGGTGACAAAGCTAGAGAGGTGTTTGTCAGACCAATGAGACCCCCCCCCCCAAAAAAAAACAAAACAAATCTGTCTTCTCATGAAAACGTCTGTAACGTCCGAACGATTTGACCTAGATATGATTCTGACCCTTATGAAAGGGGAGACTCTCACGAACACAGAGGTGTTCTCCATTTTGCTCTACGGCCCTTGTCTGAAGGTAATCTGGTACCAGTTTATTTTAAATGAATGAAAGTACAGTATGAAGGTAGTTTTAAAAAGGGTTAAATATGAATTAAATAATATATATATATATACTTCCTGAGCTTTTATCTCCTAGACCACAGGAAGTTGGTGGTACCTTAATAGGGGAGGACGGGCCTGTGGTAATGACTGGAGTGGAATCAGTGGAATGGTATTAAACACATCAAACACAGGGTCTGTGGTAATGACTGGAGTGGAATCAGTGGAATGGTATCAAACACAGGGTCTCCAGGTGTTTGATGCCGTTCCATGTGCTCCGTTCCGGACATTATTACGAGCCGTCCTCCCCTCAGCAGTGTCCTGTGTCTTAAATATAAGACGAACACGTCAAAACCTTCATTCCTTATGATTTATTTTTGGGGCCGTTTTATTTTTTGTTTGACGTTCATGAATGGATGATTCAAGTCCAAATTCAAAATGTGATACCTAAAAGGGGGTCCTAAAATTCCAAATCTAAACAGCTAAATGATCCATGGTACGACCAACCGAAAACAATTCCATATGGCAGCTTATGCCAACAAGGTCAAGACATTGAAAGGTAAGTGATATTGAACAGAGAGATCTGTATCTGAATGGAGGCATACGTCTAAGATATACAATATACCACATCCCCCCATTCTATGACTTAAACGTTGACCTACGGGCACTGTCCCCCACTGTCACAGGACACTATCACCCACTGTCACAGGACACTGTCACCCACTGTCACAGGACACTATCACCCACTGTCACAGGACACTGTCCCCCACTGTCACAGGACACTATCACCCACTGTCACAGGACACTGTCACCCACTGTCACAGGACACAGGAACTAGTCCTGGTAGGACAGGAGAAAATGATTGGTTTTAAAGAAGAGAAGAAGACTGGTTGGTGAAGGACATCTAGATGTATTATTTTTATGACATCTGTACTATATTATAAATGTATGTTTTTAATCATTAAGTTGACGCTTGTGTCAGTGCATTGAACTAAGGTAGGTAACACAACCAGCAGGGTTGGGGTCAATTCCAATTTACAGTAACTAGAGATTCAAAAGAGACACAGGCAATTAAATGATATAATTCATTAGTCAGAAAAAAATTACGATTAATTGTACTTAATTTAATTTATCAAGTAACAATATTATAGTAGATTACTTAAAATAGTTATCGTTTCTACTTCTCAAATGTCTCACTGGCTAGGAGGCCACACAATAGTCAGAACAACATTCTAAAATTCATATTTACAGTGAATTTAACTTAATTTAATAATAATTTAAAAAAAAGATTATTAAACTAAATCTATTTCTCAAGTGTCAAAACAGCTAGGAGAAGGCAAGACAGTCAGAACAACCGTCTGAACGGTCTATCTACAATTCATTTAACTTAACAAGAACAACCGTCTGAACGGTCTATCTACAATTCATTTAACTTAAACAAGAACAACCGTCTGAACGGTCTATCTACAATTCATTTAACTTAACAAGAACAACCGTCTGAACGGTCTATCTACAATTCATTTAACTTAACAATTAACAACCGTCTGAACGGTCTATCTACAATTCATTTAACTTAACAATTAACAACCATCTGAACGGTCTATCTACAATTCATTTAACTTAACAAGAACAACCGTCTGAACGGTCTATCTACAATTCATTTAACTTAACAAGAACAACCGTCTGAACGGTCTATCTACAATTCATTTAACTTAACAAGAACAACCGTCTGAACGGTCTATCTACAATTCATTTAACTTACCAAGAACAACAGTCTGAACGGTCTATCTACAATTCATTTAACTTACCAAGAACAACCGTCTGAACGGTCTATCTACAATTCATTTAACTTACCAAGAACAACAGTCTGAACGGTCTATCTACAATTCATTTAACTTACCAAGAACAACAGTCTGAACGGTCTATCTACAATTCATTTAACTTACCAAGAACAACCGTCTGAACGGTCTATCTACAATTCATTTAACTTAACAAGAACAACCGTCTGAACGGTCTATCTACAATTCATTTAACTTACCAAGAACAACCGTCTGAACGGTCTATCTACAATTCATTTAACTTAACAAGAACAACCGTCTGAACGGTCTATCTACAATTCATTTAACTTACCAAGAACAACCGTCTGAACGGTCTATCTACAATTCATTTAACTTACCAAGAACAACCGTCTGAACGGTCTATCTACAATTCATTTAACTTACCAAGAACAACAGTCTGAACGGTCTATCTACAATTCATTTAACTTACCAAGAACAACCGTCTGAACGGTCTATCTACAATTAATTTAACTTAACAATTAACAATTTATCAAATGGCGAAAGTAAAATAGTCCCATAAAAAACAGACAAGAAGTTCATATTTACAATACATTTTTACTTCATTTAACTTCACAATTAACAATTGTAGATTTGTAACTTTTAAGTTTTTGTTTCTATTTGTCAAGTGTCACGTGGACTCACATGGACTCACGTGGACTCACATGGACTCACATGGACTCACATGGACTCACATGGACTCACATGGACTCAAAGCACCACCAAATTCAATCACAAAAAGTGGCGGGGGGGCCCCTTTGTTGTTGTTTAAATCCCAAACTGCCCCTTTATTTCCCACATAACTTCTATTCTGCCCCTGTCCTGTTCTATTCTCATTGGTTCGTTGATAATTCAATGACTTGTCTTAGTCGTAATTAGGACTTAGTGATATACACTTTGTACACTATCGTGTCGACCTGAACTATAATGTGCTCAGATATTTTCCTTTCCAGAACATTCCCAGAAACGATGGGGAATGTGTAACCTGGCCAGTGCAGTGCAGCTTGGCTCGGTTCAGCTAAGCCGTGTGGGAAGACCAATGCCAACCCACTGGGAACGAACTGGTTGAATCAATGTTGTTCCCAAGTCATTTCAACAAATAAAATAAATGTGATGACGTTGAATCAACATTGAAAACTGAATCAATGTTGAAAACTGAATCAACGTTGAAAACCGAATCAACGTTGAAAACCGAATCAACGTTGAAAACCGAATCAACGTTGAAAACCGAATCAACGTTGAAAACTGAATCAACGTAACGAAATTTTGGCGTATGTTTGTCTTTTTGGCAGCCATATTTGAACCTAAATCCTTTAGTTATTTAATTTTTTTACATTGAATTCATGTTAGTTGACAACTCAATCAAATGTAAATTAGACATCGAGCTGACGTCTTTTCCCAATGGGGCCTTTTCCTCAGGGTCCCCTGACAAAGGGCAGTTTCCCAGACCTGTGGAGGTAGAGGAGGGGCTGAACCAACCCACAGATGATTGCGATGGAGGAACAAATGGACCATCCAAAAGAATACGCCACTACTTCTATAAAATTATAACTGACTAGGAGAAGAACCAGTGGGAGGTAACTGACAATCATAGACACCATGATCACTGAAATGATCCTGAAGGCCCTCAGCTTCATGATGTTCATCCCTTCCCCCTCTCTCTCTCCTTCCCCCGGGCCGGGACGTTTCAGAGCCCAGAGAACAGCCAGACAACAGAACAATTGTATGGAAAACCACAATGAAAAGTTGAACAACAAAAGTATGACCGTGTTTGATAGCACGGTTGATATCAACGCATTTAACATAGAGAACCCAAGCACCATCATCCAGACAACACCACAACACCCCACCCTGTATCTCAGGGGTTTGTACTTCAGGAAGGTTACAGGGTGAACCACCGCCAGGTAGCGCTCCACACAGATACAGCACTGAAACAGGGGTCGACCAATAGAAATGAATCCCATGAAAAACGCCACACCAACTCCTAGAGTATCATTAAAAAGGTAATCGTTCAGGTAATTCAAGACAGCAGACAGACAGTAGAGGATCTCACACACGGTCAGGTTGAGAGCAAAGAACTCTGAGGTCATTGTCCCTCCAGCTCCGGTCACTATCAGCCACAGGACGTAGACATTGGTGGGGAGACCCAGGATGAGGTTGATGCTGTACGTGGTGGTGATGAAATAATGGGTCAGGGCCCAAGAGCTGGTAGAGTTAACAGAAAGTGCTGGAGGGAGATGTGAGTCATTCCCTATGGAGACGTTCATCTCTTGGCAGAGTGGGGGCGTTGATGAGCAAGTTCCCCGCACCTGTTGAACAAGGGAGTGGTCTTCAGAGAGGTAAAACTGTTTCTCATATACTTTATATATTTATATATACTCATATACTTTATATATTTATATATACTCATATACTTTATATATTTATATATACTCATATACTTTATATATTTATATATACTCATATACTTTATATATTTATATATACTAATATACTTTATATATTTATATATACTCATATACTTTATATATTTATATATACTCATATACTTTATATATTTATATATATTCATATACTTTATATATTTATATATACTCATATACGTTATATATTTATATATACTCATATACTTTATATATTTATATATTCTCATATACTTTATATATTTATATATACTCATATACTTTATATATTTATATATACTCATATACTTTATATATTTATATATTCTCATATACTTTATATATTTATATATACTCATATACTTTATATATTTATATATACTCATATACTTTATATATTTATATATACTCATATACTTTAGTTCTGATTTCAGTGTCATTTCTTTGTGATGTAGTAAAACCCTGGTCCCAGATCTGTTTGACCTATCATGTCGACTCATTGTCACTCATGATCATGTTGACAAAAACATTAGCCAATAGAATTCCATGGAATCCCTGAACCACGTTTTGTATTGACCTATAAAATGTACAATCACAACTACGTTTCAGGTGTCTAGAAAATATTGAATAGTAGTTTAAAGAAAAAAAAACACACTGTGTTTTCAAAGTATCTCTTGCTGATGTTGTAGCAACGTTGAACAGTTTCAGTCTGAAGTCCATGAGGCAGAAACGTTGGTGCAGCATGAACAGGTGATACTTAGCCAATGCAGTGTGTTTTTAGGAGCATAAACTCTCCAAGTATTATGCTACAGAAAGGTAAACTAATCAAACCTGTTAAGAGCTGAGTATATTCATTGTATGACTCTAAATATAGTCCTGTAAACCCAACTAAATAAAACAATTTCAATTTAAAAAATGTAATCACACAAGAAAATCTGACCTCGAAGTGTCCCGATCCTCTTCAGTGGTCAGTGTAGACTACCTGTCGTGTTCCTCAGACAACCCTGGTCTATTCAGTGGTCAGTGTCGACTACCTGTTGTGTTCCTCAGACAACCCTGGTCTCTTCAGTGTTCAGTGTAGACTGCCTGTCGTGTTCCTCAGACAACCCTGGTCTCTTCAGTGGTCAGTGTAGACTACCTGTTGTGTTCCTCAGACAACCCTGGTCTCTTCAGTGTTCAGTGTAGACTACCTGTTGTGTTCCTCAGACAACCCTGGTCTCTTCAGTGGTCAGTGTAGACTACCTGTTGTGTTCCTCAGACAACCCTGGTCTCTTCAGTGGTCAGTGTCGACTACCTGTTGTGTTCCTCAGACAACCCTGGTCTCTTCAGTGGTCAGTGTCGACTACCTGTTGTGTTCCTCAGACAACCCTGGTCTCTTCAGTGGTCAGTGTAGACTACCTGTTGTGTTCCTCAGAAAACCCTGGTCTCTTCAGTGGTCAGTGTCGACTACCTCTCGTGTTCCTCAGACAACCCTGGTCTCTTCAGTGGTCTGTGTAGACTACCTGTTGTGTTCCTCAGACAACCCTGGTCTCTTCAGTGTTCAGCGTAGACTACCTGTTGTGTTCCTCAGACAACCCTGGTCTCTTCAGTGGTCTGTGTAGACTACCTGTCGTGTTCCTCAGACAACCCTGCTCTCTTCAGTGTTCAGTGTAGACTACCTGTTGTGTTCCTCAGACAACCCTGGTCTCTTCAGTGGTCTGTGTAGACTACCTGTCGTGTTCCTCAGACAACCCTGGTCTCTTCCGTGGTCAGCGTAGACTACCTGTTGTGTTCCTCAGACAACCCTGGTCTCTTCAGTGTTCAGTGTAGACTACCTGTTGTGTTCCTCAGACAACCCTGGTCTCTTCAGTGGTCAGTGTAGACTACCTGTTGTGTTCCTCAGACAACCCTGGTCTCTTCAGTGTTCAGTGTAGACTACCTGTTGTGTTCCTCAGACAAACCTGGTCTCTTCAGTGGTCAGTGTAGACTACCTGTTGTGTTCCTCAGACAACCCTGGTCTCTTCAGTGGTCAGTGTCGACTACCTGTTGTGTTCCTCAGACAACCCTGGTCTCTTCAGTGGTCAGTGTAGACTACCTGTTGTGTTCCTCAGACAACCCTGGTCTCTTCAGTGGTCAGTGTCGACTACCTCTCGTGTTCCTCAGACAACCCTGGTCTCTTCAGTGGTCTGTGTAGACTACCTGTTGTGTTCCTCAGACAACCCTGGTCTCTTCAGTGTTCAGTGTAGACTACCTGTTGTGTTCCTCAGACAACCCTGGTCTCTTCAGTGGTCTGTGTAGACTACCTGTCGTGTTCCTCAGACAACCCTGGTCTCTTCAGTGTTCAGTGTAGACTACCTGTTGTGTTCCTCAGACAACCCTGGTCTCTTCAGTGGTCTGTGTAGACTACCTGTCGTGTTCCTCTGACAACACTGGTCTCTTCCGTGGTCAGCGTAGACTACCTGTTGTGTTCCTCAGACAACCCTGGTCTCTTCAGTGGTCTGTGTAGACTACCTGTCGTGTTCCTCAGACAACCCTGGTCTCTTCCGTGGTCAGTGTAGACTACCTGTTGTGTTCCTCAGACAACCCTGGTCTCTTCAGTGGTCAGTGTAGACTACCTCTCGTGTTCCTCAGACAACCCTGGTCTCTTCAGTGGTCTGTGTAGACTACCTGTTGTGTTCCTCAGACAACCCTGGTCTCTTCAGTGTTCAGTGTAGACTACCTGTTGTGTTCCTCAGACAACCCTGGTCTCTTCAGTGGTCTGTGTAGACTACCTGTCGTGTTCCTCAGACAACCCTGGTCTCTTCAGTGTTCAGTGTAGACTGCCTGTTGTGTTCCTCAGACAACCCTGGTCTCTTCAGTGGTCTGTGTAGACTACCTGTCGTGTTCCTCAGACAACCCTGGTCTCTTCCGTGGTCAGTGTAGACTACCTGTTGTGTTCCTCAGACAACCCTGGGCTCTTCAGTGGTCAGTGTAGACTACCTGTCGTGTTCCTCAGACAACCCTGGTCTCTTCCGTGGTCAGTGTAGACTACTTGTTGTGTTCCTCAGACAACCCTGGTCTCTTCAGTGTTCAGTGTAGACTACCTGTTGTGTTCCTCAGACAACCCTGGTCTCTTCAGTGGTCAGTGTAGACTACCTGTTGTGTTACTCAGACAACCCTGGTCTCTTCAGTGGTCAGTGTCGACTACCTGTTGTGTTCCTCAGACAACCCTGGTCTCTTCAGTGTTCAGTGTAGACTACCTGTTGTGTTCCTCAGACAACACTGGTCTCTTCAGTGGTCAGTGTAGACTACCTGTTGTGTTCCTCAGACAACCATGGTCTCTTCAGTGGTCAGTGTAGACTACCTGTCGTGTTCCTCAGACAACCCTGGTCTCTTCCGTGGTCAGTGTAGACTACCTGTTGTGTTCCTCAGACAACCCTGGTCTCTTCAGTGTTCAGTGTAGACTACCTGTTGTGTTCCTCAGACAACCCTGGTCTCTTCAGTGGTCAGTGTAGACTACCTGTTGTGTTCCTCAGACAACCCTGGTCTCTTCAGTGGTCAGTGTCGACTACCTGTTGTGTTCCTCAGACAACCCTGGTCTCTTCAGTGTTCAGTATAGACTACCTGTTGTGTTCCTCAGACAACACTGGTCTCTTCAATGGTCAGTGTAGACTACCTGTTGTGTTCCTCAGACAACCCTGGTCTCTTCAGTGGTCAGTGTAGACTACCTGTTGTGTTCCTCAGACAACCCTGGTCTCTTCAGTGGTCAGTGTAGACTACCTGTTGTGTTCCTCAGACAACCCTGGTCTCTTCAGTGTTCAGTGTAGACTACCTGTTGTGTTCCTCAGACAACCCTGGTCTCTTCAGTGGTCAGTGTAGACTACCTGTTGTGTTCCTCAGACAACCCTGGTCTCTTCAGTGGTCAGTGTCGACTACCTGTTGTGTTCTTCAGACAACCCTGGTCTCTTCAGTGGTCAGTGTCGACTACCTGTTGTGTTCCTCAGACAACCCTGGTCTCTTCAGTGTTCAGTGTAGACTACCTGTTGTGTTCCTCAGACAACCCTGGTCTCTTCAGTGGTCTGTGTAGACTACCTGTCGTGTTCCTCAGACAACCCTGGTCTGTTCAGTGTTCAGTGTAGACTACCTGTTGTGTTCCTCAGACAACCCTGGTCTCTTCAGTGGTCTGTGTAGACTACCTGTCGTGTTCCTCAGACAACCCTGGTCTCTTCCGTGGTCAGTGTAGACTACCTGTTGTGTTCCTCAGACAACCCTGGTCTCTTCAGTGTTCAGTGTAGACTACCTGTTGTGTTCCTCAGACAACCCTGGTCTCTTCAGTGGTCAGTGTAGACTACCTGTTGTGTTCCTCAGACAACCCTGGTCTCTTCAGTGTTCAGTGTAGACTACCTGTTGTGTTCCTCAGACAACCCTGGTCTCTTCAGTGGTCTGTGTAGACTACCTGTCGTGTTCCTCAGACAACCCTGGTCTCTTCAGTGGTCAGTGTAGACTACCTCTCGTGTTCCTCAGACAACCCTGGTCTCTTCAGTGGTCTGTGTAGACTACCTGTTGTGTTCCTCAGACAACCCTGGTCTCTTCAGTGTTCAGTGTAGACTACCTGTTGTGTTCCTCAGACAACCCTGGTCTCTTCAGTGGTCTGTGTAGACTACCTGTCGTGTTCCTCAGACAACCCTGGTCTCTTCAGTGTTCAGTGTAGACTACCTGTTGTGTTCCTCAGACAACCCTGGTCTCTTCAGTGGTCTGTGTAGACTACCTGTCGTGTTCCTCTGACAACACTGGTCTCTTCCGTGGTCAGCGTAGACTACCTGTTGTGTTCCTCAGACAACCCTGGTCTCTTCAGTGGTCTGTGTAGACTACCTGTCGTGTTCCTCAGACAACCCTGGTCTCTTCCGTGGTCAGTGTAGACTACCTGTTGTGTTCCTCAGACAACCCTGGTCTCTTCAGTGGTCAGTGTAGACTACCTCTCGTGTTCCTCAGACAACCCTGGTCTCTTCAGTGGTCTGTGTAGACTACCTGTTGTGTTCCTCAGACAACCCTGGTCTCTTCAGTGTTCAGTGTAGACTACCTGTTGTGTTCCTCAGACAACCCTGGTCTCTTCAGTGGTCTGTGTAGACTACCTGTCGTGTTCCTCAGACAACCCTGGTCTCTTCAGTGTTCAGTGTAGACTGCCTGTTGTGTTCCTCAGACAACCCTGGTCTCTTCAGTGGTCTGTGTAGACTACCTGTCGTGTTCCTCAGACAACCCTGGTCTCTTCCGTGGTCAGTGTAGACTACCTGTTGTGTTCCTCAGACAACCCTGGGCTCTTCAGTGGTCAGTGTAGACTACCTGTCGTGTTCCTCAGACAACCCTGGTCTCTTCCGTGGTCAGTGTAGACTACTTGTTGTGTTCCTCAGACAACCCTGGTCTCTTCAGTGTTCAGTGTAGACTACCTGTTGTGTTCCTCAGACAACCCTGGTCTCTTCAGTGGTCAGTGTAGACTACCTGTTGTGTTACTCAGACAACCCTGGTCTCTTCAGTGGTCAGTGTCGACTACCTGTTGTGTTCCTCAGACAACCCTGGTCTCTTCAGTGTTCAGTGTAGACTACCTGTTGTGTTCCTCAGACAACACTGGTCTCTTCAGTGGTCAGTGTAGACTACCTGTTGTGTTCCTCAGACAACCATGGTCTCTTCAGTGGTAAGTGTAGACTACCTGTCGTGTTCCTCAGACAACCCTGGTCTCTTCCGTGGTCAGTGTAGACTACCTGTTGTGTTCCTCAGACAACCCTGGTCTCTTCAGTGTTCAGTGTAGACTACCTGTTGTGTTCCTCAGACAACCCTGGTCTCTTCAGTGGTCAGTGTAGACTACCTGTTGTGTTCCTCAGACAACCCTGGTCTCTTCAGTGGTCAGTGTCGACTACCTGTTGTGTTCCTCAGACAACCCTGGTCTCTTCAGTGTTCAGTATAGACTACCTGTTGTGTTCCTCAGACAACACTGGTCTCTTCAATGGTCAGTGTAGACTACCTGTTGTGTTCCTCAGACAACCCTGGTCTCTTCAGTGGTCAGTGTAGACTACCTGTTGTGTTCCTCAGACAACCCTGGTCTCTTCAGTGGTCAGTGTAGACTACCTGTTGTGTTCCTCAGACAACCCTGGTCTCTTCAGTGTTCAGTGTAGACTACCTGTTGTGTTCCTCAGACAACCCTGGTCTCTTCAGTGGTCAGTGTAGACTACCTGTTGTGTTCCTCAGACAACCCTGGTCTCTTCAGTGGTCAGTGTCGACTACCTGTTGTGTTCTTCAGACAACCCTGGTCTCTTCAGTGGTCAGTGTCGACTACCTGTTGTGTTCCTCAGACAACCCTGGTCTCTTCAGTGTTCAGTGTAGACTACCTGTTGTGTTCCTCAGACAACCCTGGTCTCTTCAGTGGTCTGTGTAGACTACCTGTCGTGTTCCTCAGACAACCCTGGTCTGTTCAGTGTTCAGTGTAGACTACCTGTTGTGTTCCTCAGACAACCCTGGTCTCTTCAGTGGTCTGTGTAGACTACCTGTCGTGTTCCTCAGACAACCCTGGTCTCTTCCGTGGTCAGTGTAGACTACCTGTTGTGTTCCTCAGACAACCCTGGTCTCTTCAGTGTTCAGTGTAGACTACCTGTTGTGTTCCTCAGACAACCCTGGTCTCTTCAGTGGTCAGTGTAGACTACCTGTTGTGTTCCTCAGACAACCCTGGTCTCTTCAGTGTTCAGTGTAGACTACCTGTCGTGTTCCTCAGACAACCCTGGTCTCTTCCGTGGTCAGTGTAGACTACCTGTCGTGTTCCTCAGACAACCCTGGTCTCTTCATTGGTCAGTGTCGACTACCTGTTGTGTTCCTCAGACAACCCTGGTCTCTTCAGTGGTCTGTGTAGACTACCTGTTGTGTTCCTCAGACAACCCTGGTCTCTTCAGTGTTCAGTGTAGACTACCTGTTGTGTTCCTCAGACAACCCTGGTCTCTTCAGTGGTCTGTGTAGACTACCTGTCGTGTTCCTCAGACAACCCTGGTCTCTTCAGTGTTCAGTGTAGATTACCTGTTGTGTTCCTAAGACAACCCTGGTCTCTTCAGTGGTCTGTGTAGACTACCTGTCGTGTTCCTCAGACAACCCTGGTCTCTTCCGTGGTCAGTGTAGACTACCTGTTGTGTTCCTCAGTCAACCCTGGTCTCGTCAGTGGTCTGTGTAGACTACCTGTCGTGTTCCTCAGACAACCCTGGTCTCTTCCGTGGTCAGTGTAGACTACCTGTTGTGTTCTTCAGACAACCCTGGTCTCTTCAGTGGTCAGTGTAGACTACCTCTCGTGTTCCTCAGACAACCCTGGTCTCTTCAGTGGTCTGTGTAGACTACCTGTTGTGTTCCTCAGACAACCCTGTTCTCTTCAGTGTTCAGTGTAGACTACCTGTTGTGTTCCTCAGACAACCCTGGTCTCTTCAGTGGTCTGTGTAGACTACCTGTCGTGTTCCTCAGACAACCCTGGTCTCTTCAGTGTTCAGTGTAGACTACCTGTTGTGTTCCTCAGACAACCCTGGTCTCTTCAGTGGTCTGTGTAGACTAACTGTCGTGTTCCTCAGACAACCCTGGTCTCTTCGTGGTCAGTGTAGACTACCTGTTGTGTTCCTCAGTCAACCCTGGTCTCTTCAGTGGTCTGTGTAGACTACCTGTCGTGTTCCTCAGACAACCCTGGTCTCTTCCGTGGTCAGTGTCGACTCCCTGTTGTGTTCCTCAGACAACCCTGGTCTCTTCAGTGGTCAGTGTAGACTACCTCTCGTGTTCCTCAGACAACCCTGGTCTCTTCAGTGGTCTGTGTAGACTACCTGTTGTGTTCCTCAGACAACACTGGTCTCTTCAGTGTTCAGTGTAGACTACCTGTTGTGTTCCTCAGACAACCCTGGTCTCTTCAGTGGTCTGTGTAGACTACCTGTCGTGTTCCTCAGACAACCCTGGTCTGTTCAGTGTTCAGTGTAGACTACCTGTTGTGTTCCTCAGACAACCCTGGTCTCTTCAGTGGTCTGTGTAGACTACCTGTCGTGTTCCTCAGACAACCCTGGTCTCTTCCGTGGTCAGTGTAGACTACCTGTTGTGTTCCTCAGACAACCCTGGTCTCTTCAGTGGTCAGTGTAGACTACCTCTCGTGTTCCTCAGACAACCCTGGTCTCTTCAGTGGTCTGTGTAGACTACCTGTCGTGTTCCTCAGACAACCCTGGTCTCTTCAGTGTTCAGTGTAGACTACCTGTTGTGTTCCTCAGACAACCCTGGTCTCTTCAGTGGTCAGTGTAGACTACCTGTCGTGTTCCTCAGACAACCCTGGTCTCTTCCGTGGTCAGTGTAGACTACCTGTTGTGTTCCTCAGACAACCCTGGTCTCTTCAGTGTTCAGTGTAGACTACCTGTTGTGTTCCTCAGACAACCCTGGTCTCTTCAGTGGTCAGTGTAGACTACCTGTTGTGTTCCTCAGACAACCCTGGTCTCTTCAGTGTTCAGTGTAGACTACCTGTTGTGTTCCTCAGACAACCCTGGTCTCTTCAGTGGTCTGTGTAGACTACCTGTCGTGTTCCTCAGACAACCCTGGTCTCTTCATTGGTCAGTGTCGACTACCTCTCGTGTTCCTCAGACAACCCTGGTCTCTTCAGTGGTCTGTGTAGACTACCTGTTGTGTTCCTCAGACAACCCTGGTCTCTTCGGTGTTCAGTGTAGACTACCTGTTGTGTTCCTCAGACAACCCTGGTCTCTTCAGTGGTCTGTGTAGACTACCTGTCGTGTTCCTCAGACAACCCTGGTCTCTTCAGTGTTCAGTGTAGACTACCTGTTGTGTTCCTCAGACAACCCTGGTCTCTTCAGTGGTCTGTGTAGACTACCTGTCGTGTTCCTCAGACAACCCTGGTCTCTTCCGTGGTCAGTGTAGACTACCTGTTGTGTTCCTCAGTCAACCCTGGTCTCTTCAGTGGTCTGTGTAGACTACCTGTCGTGTTCCTCAGACAACCCTGGTCTCTTCCGTGGTCAGTGTAGACTACCTGTTGTGTTCCTCAGACAACCCTGGTCTCTTCAGTGGTCAGTGTAGACTACCTCTCGTGTTCCTCAGACAACCTTGGTCTCTTCAGTGGTCTGTGTAGACTACCTGTTGTGTTCCTCAGACAACCCTGGTCTCTTCAGTGTTCAGTGTAGACTACCTGTTGTGTTCCTCAGACAACCCTGGTCTCTTCAGTGGTCTGTGTAGACTACCTGTCGTGTTCCTCAGACAACCCTGGTCTGTTCAGTGTTCAGTGTAGACTACCTGTTGTGTTCCTCAGACAACCCTGGTCTCTTCAGTGGTCTTTGTAGACTACCTGTCGTGTTCCTCAGACAACCCTGGTCTCTTCCGTGGTCAGTGTAGACTACCTGTTGTGTTCCTCAGACAACCCTGGTCTCTTCAGTGGTCAGTGTAGACTACCTCTCGTGTTCCTCAGACAACCCTGGTCTCTTCCGTGGTCAGTGTAGACTACCTGTTGTGTTCCTCAGACAACCCTGGTCTCTTCAGTGTTCAGTGTAGACTGCCTGTCGTGTTCCTCAGACAACCCTGGTCTCTTCAGTGGTCAGTGTAGACTACCTGTTGTGTTCTTCAGACAACCCTGGTCTCTTCAGTGGTCAGTGTAGACTACCTGTTGTGTTCCTCAGACAACCCTGGTCTCTTCAGTGGTCAGTGTAGACTGTTGTGTTCCTCAGACAACCCTGGTCTCTTCAGTGGTCAGTGTAGACTACCTGTTGTGTTCCTCAGACAACCCTGTTCTCTTCAGTGGGTCTAAAGCTCTGCCTCTGACCCAGCCTTCACACAGGTGTGTGTTTCCTCCCCACCTTTTCTGATGGACGACACACATCTAGGTCCTCCCCCAACACATCATCTCATTGGATAGCATTGAGTTGTCTGTGTTGTCAGGCATCATTTTGTCTGGTTTGAATGTGAGTCTAAAGCTCGGCCCTGCCCTCTGACAGGTGTGTGCAACATAATGGACAAATGTATTCAGCCAGAACCAGAGATGCAAACCTAGGAGGTGAAGACAAGGTTTCAAACCAAACACAAACACAACACCTGTTCCCTAGCAGGGGTTAGGTTAGTCTGTGGAGTGGGGGTTGGGGTTAGGATAGTCTGTGGAGTGGGGGTTGGGGGTGAAGGGGGAATATAAGCTCCACACACCCAGTCTGAACATGTGCAGTATGTTTTTGATATTGCTCCTAGAAGGAATGTAGAGTTTCAATGCGAATTTGTGAACAAATACCTTCAAATATATACAGTGCCTTGCGAAAGTATTCGGCCCCCTTGAACTTTGCGACCTTTTGCCACATTTCAGGCTTCAAACATAAAGATATAAAACTGTATTTTTTTGTGAAGAATCAACAACAAGTGGGACACAATCATGAAGTGGAACGACATTTATTGGATATTTCAAACTTTTTTAACAAATCAAAAACTGAAAAATTGGGCGTGCAAAATTATTCAGCCCCTTTACTTTCAGTGCAGCAAACTCTCTCCAGAAGTTCAGTGAGGATCTCTGAATGATCCAATGTTGACCTAAATGACTAATGATGATAAATACAATCCACCTGTGTGTAATCAAGTCTCCGTATAAATGCACCTGCACTGTGATAGTCTCAGAGGTCTGTTAAAAGCGCAGAAAGCATAATGAAGAACAAGGAACACACCAGGCAGGTCCGAGATACTGTTGTGAAGAAGTTTAAAGCTGGATTTGAGCGAGAGGGACCAAAGTAACAAAGCCGTCGTGTTTGGAGGACAAAGAATGCTGAGTTGCATCCAAAGAACACCATACCTACTGTGAAGCATGGGGGTGGAAACATCATGCTTTGGGGCTGTTTTTCTGCAAAGGGATCAGGACGACTGATCTGTGTAAAGGAAATAATGAATGGGGCCATGTATCGTGAGATTTTGAGTGAAAACCTCCTTCCATCAGCAATTCATTGAAGATGAAACGTGGCTGGGTCTTTCAGCATGACAATGACCCCAAACACACCGCCCGGGCAACGAAGGAGTGGCTTCGTAAGAAGCATTTCAAGGTCCTGGAGTGGCCTAGCCAGTCTCCAGATCTCAACCTCATAGAAAATCTTTGGAGGGAGTTGAAAGTCTGTGTTGCCCAGCAACAGCCCCAAAACATCACTGCTCTAGAGGAGATCTGCTTGGAGGAATGGGCCAAAATACCAGCAACAGTGTGTGAAAACCTTGTGAAGACTTACAGAAAACGTTTGACCTCTGTCTTTGCCAACAAAGGGTATATGACAAAGTATTGAGATAAACTTTTGTTATTGACCAAATACTTATTTTCCACCATGATTTGCAAATAAATTCATTAGAAATCCTACAATGTGATTTTCTGATTTTTTTTTTCTCTGGACACCTTATTCATCCAAGCTAATCAATGCTGCCCCCAGCCATAAGAAGTTAAAGAAAAACTCCCTGATCAACTTGCTATTCCACCCAGTGGCTGTGTTTTCTGAGATTGTATTGACATTTATTCAGTGCGTGTAAGGTAGACATACCCTCAAACCTGGTTACTCACCTGTATATGGTAGGTCTGAATAACAAGTACTGACTCTGATTGGCCCCTTGGAGCAAACTGACCCAATAGGTTTCTCCATGACGTAACACACACCTGTGTGAAGGTAGGGCCGAGCTTTAGAGCACATTCAAACCAGACTAAATGATGCGTAAAAACTGTCCAATGAGGGCAAGTGCTGAGGGGGTGGGGTTTAGATTTGCTTTGCGTTGTCCAGCACGGTTTCAAACCAATTTTCAACACAACTACAGATCCGTCAAACAATTGAGAAATTATGAACAGCATTCATCACGCCTCTTCCCCTATTACACCCAATCACATTCCACTCCGCAGATTACTAACCCCTGCTACAGAACATGTGTTGTGTGCATGTTTGGTTTGAAACTGGCCTTCGGCTCCCACGTTTGCATATTTGGTTCTGGCTGAATACATTTCTCCATTAAGTAACACACACCTGTGCAAAGGCAGGGCCGAGCTTTAGGGGAGATTCAAACCAGACAAAATGATGGTTGACAACACAGCCAACTCAATGCTATCCAATGAGATTGTGCGTTGGGGGAGGACCTAGATTTGTGTTGTGTTGTCCTTCAGAAAGGTGGGGAGGAAACTCACACCTGTGTGAAGGCTGGGTCAGAGGCAGAACTTTAGAACCACTGAAGAGACCAGGGTTGTCTGAGGAACACAACAGGTAGTCTACACTGACCACTGAAGAAACCAGGGTTGTCTGAGGAACACAACAGGTAGTCTACACTGACCACTGAAGAGACCAGGGTTGCCTGAGGAACACAACAGGTAGTCTACACTGACCACTGAAGAGACCAGGGTTGTCTGAGGAACACAACAGGTAGTCTACACTGAACACTGAAGAGACCAGGGTTGTGTGAGGAACACGACAGGTAGTTTACACAGACCACTGAAGAGACCAGGGTTGTCTGAGGAACACAACAGGTAGTCTACACTGAACACTGAAGAGACCAGGGTTGTGTGAGGAACACAACAGGTCGTTTACACTGACCACTGAAGAGACCAGGGTTGTCTGAGGAACACAACAGGTAGTCTACACTGAACACTGAAGAGACCAGGGTCGTCTGAGGAACACAACAGGTAGTCTACACTGACCACTGAAGAGACCAGGGTTGTCTGAGGAACACAACAGGTAGTCTACACTGACCACTGAAGAGACCAGGGTTGTCTGAGGAACACAACAGGTAGTCTACACTGACCACTGAAGAGACCAGGGTCGTCTGAGGAACACAACAGGTAGTCTACACTCACCACTGAAGAGACCAGGGTTGTCTGAGGAACACAACAGGTAGTCTACACTGAACACTGAAGAGACCAGGGTTGTCTGAGGAACACAACAGGTAGTCTACACTGAACACTGAAGAGACCAGGGTTGTCTGAGGAACACAACAGGTAGTCTACACTGACCACTGAAGAGACCAGGGTCGTCTGAGGAACACAACAGGTAGTCTACACTGACCACTGAAGAGACCAGGGTTGTCTGAGGAACACAACAGGTAGTAGTCTACACAGAACACTGAAGAGACCAGGGTTGTCTGAGGAACACAACAGGTAGTCTACACTGACCACTGAAGAGACCAGGGTTGTCTGAGGAACACACCAGATAGTCTACACTGACCACTGAAGAGACCAGGGTTGTCTGAGGAACACAACAGGTAGTCTACACTGACCACTGAATAGACCAGGGTTGTCTGAGGAACATAACAGGTAGTCTACACTGACCACTGAAGAGACCAGGGTTGTCTGAGGAACACAACAGGTAGTCTACACTGACCACTGAATAGACCAGGGTTGTCTGAGGAACATAACAGGTAGTCTACACTGACCACTGAAGAGACCAGGGTTGTCTGAGGAACACAACAGGTAGTCTACACTGACCACTGAATAGACCAGGGTTGTCTGAGGAACATAACAGGTAGTCTACACTGACCACTGAATAGACCAGGGTTGTCTGAGGAACACAACAGGTAGTCTACACTGACCACTGAATAGACCAGGGTTGTCTGAGGAACACGACAGGTAGTCTACACTGACCACTGAAGAGACCAGGGTCGTCTGAGGAACACAACACAGCATACATTTTTTTCTTCATATTGTGTTTGAGAAATTAATTTATGGAGATTAAAGGAGTCAAAATAGGAATGTTTTGTCTCGTACATTCACAGACCCCAACGACTGAGAAGAGATGAACACCTCTGTAGACAGCAACTCTACTCTCCTCTCCTCCTTCTCTGAACACCTTCAGGTAAAACATTATAATAACATTCAATAATAAACTATTGATAAGGGATTGAAATGTGTGAATAATGATCAGTAAGCAAACTGTTTTTAAATGTCTTATAAATATCTTACTAACTGAATGTTATTATAAAGTGTTACAATCTTCCTTTCCAGTCTGTCCAGTATGTACCGTTAACAGCTGCCGTCTCCATCAACCTCATCCTGGGTCTCCCCACCAATGTCTACGTCCTGTGGCTGATAGTGACCGGAGCTGTAGGGACGATGGCTTCAGACTTCTTCTCTCTCAACCTGGCAGTGTCTGAAACCCTCTACAGCCTGTCCAATCTGATGTATATTATTCATTATTACATCCAAAAGAATGGCGTTTTACGGAGCGTTGGGATATTCTTTACCGGTTTCAACCTCTTTGGTCGTCCTCTGTTCCAGTGCTGTGTCTGTGTGGAGCGCTACCTGGCGGTGGTCCACCCTGTAACCTTCCTGAAGTACAAACCCCTGAGATACAGGGTGGGGTGTTGTGGTGTTGTCTGGATGATGGTGCTTGGGTTCTGCTTTGTAAATCTGCTTGGTAAATACCAATATTTATGGTGTGAGTTCTTTACTTTGATTTTAAACCTGCTTACTCTTTCTGTGATGTTGTTCTGCTGCCTGGCTGTTCTCTGGGCTCTGAAACGTCCCGGTCCAGGGGAAGGAGAGAGAGAGGGGGAAGGGATGAACAACATGAAGCTGAGGGCCTTCAGGATAATTTCAATGATCATGGTGTCTATGATTGCCATGTACCTCCCACTGGTTCTTATCCAAGTCAGTTATCATTTTATAGAACCAGTGGAGTTTTTGGGGGGATGGTCCATTTGTTACTCTATCACAGTTGTCAGTGGGTTAGTTCAGCCTCTCCTCTTCCTCCACAGGTCTGGAAAACTACCCTGTGTCAGGGGACCCTGAGGCTGAGGTCACACTGGGCACTGACATCACTTAAATGTGTAATTTTGATTTACAAATCGAATTTGCACCAAAGTTGTGTGAAAAAGGCAAACATTCGCGAAACTCCTTTATGTTGACATCCAATCAGTTTCCCACCTTGATTTAACGTCGTCATGTTGATTTTATTTGTTGAAGTTACGTGGAAACAACATTTATTCCATCATTTTGTGTCCAGTGGCATGGCTCTAGCAAGATATATATATTCCTCATTACTAAGCCCAACCAATCCAAACTGTACAAACCCGGAACCAATGAGAATAGAATAGGTGAGGAATAGTAGTTGTTTGTGAATTAAAGAGGCTTTCTGGGTTTCCAATAACAACAAAACCAACACCCGACACTTTTTTGTTTGGGATTTTAAAAGTAAGAGACGTTTTTGCAAAGAAATAGAAACAATTCTTTAAAAAAAAGTTTGATCTATAATTGTTACATTTTAAGTTAAATTAATTGTTATATACATTTCTGACTATGTTGCCGTCTCCTAGCCTGTCCGAAACTGGAGAAATAGAAACCATATTTTTGGAATAATCTACCACTGTTAAATGTTATGTTAGAAATACAGTAAATTAATTGTAATATTACTTTCTGACTGTTTTTCCTGACTGTTTTCCTATCTCCAGCTGTGACACTTGAGAAATAGAACCAAGAAGTTAAACAATATAATCTATAGTTGTTATTTGTTCAATTTAATTATGCTAAACTTGTTGTAATGTACATTTTTAACAATTAATCTGACTTTTTTTCCATCTCCTAGACGTTGTAACATTTGAGAAATAATATTGTTAATGACAAGTTAAATTAAGTTAAATAAATAGTAATATTAATGACTGTTTTGTTGCTTTCTCTTTTCAATCTCTTTTCATTGTATACAATACTGTAGTATGTGGTAGTTTATTGTGATGTCATACTGACCTTAGTAGAACACACTGACTGGAATATGTGGTAGTTTATTGTGATGTCATACTGACCTTAGTAGAACACACTGACTGTAATATGTGGTAGTTTATTGTGATGTCATACTGACCTTAGTAGAACACAACGACTGTAATATGTGGTAGTTTATTGTGATGTCATACTGACCTTAGTAGAACACAACGACTGTAATATGTGGTAGTTTACTGTGATGTCATACTGACCTTAGTAGAACACAACGACTGTAATATGTGGTAGTTTACTGTGATGTCATACTGATCTTAGTAGAACACACTGACTGTAATATGTGGTATTTTATTGTGATGTCATACTGACCGTAGTAGAACACAATGACTGTATGTCGCTCCCTACAGATCGCCCCGACATCTGACCATCTGACATAACGAAGGGGGAGAGTTTGATGAAGAAAATGTAAATAAATGTTCAAATCTAAGTCATGTGACCTGATTAACGTAAACAAAGGCCTCAAGTTATGAGGCATTAAAAGTCATATTCTTTAAGAATCAACGTCTGTATAAATGGCTTTATATCATTAATTTAACAGTCTTAAAATGGATGTACCAATCCCAGACTGAACCTTGAAGTGAACTTTACTGATTATTGTTCTTGTTAGAGACGTAAACCTGAATCAGTTAAAGATGGTAGTTTATATTTGATGGTTCCTTGTTGTTCTTCATACTTTAATAAACGGTCCAATCATATCTGAACTGTGGAAACTCTTGATGATCGTTCTCTGACTTTTGTAAATAAAATGTTGTCTAGTTAAATGTATCACTACCACCTTGTCCTTGATGGATAGAGTGCTGCTCCTGGTGCTGTTACAGACAGGAAGTAGCTCTGTAGTGATGAACTCTGCTTCCTGAATATACAACTATGTCCAGGCTGAACACCTGTATGTCCATCATTCTGTAAACAAATGCAGCTCCTTATTGGAGTTGGGTGAAGTTGTCCATAGATGATGATTTAGGGTCAGTTTTGTCTCGTCCCTGTCAATGGTTGAGGTTAGGATTGGTGGAGGGACCAGCTGATCCTAGATCTGTACCTAGGGGAAACTTCACCCTCTTTACACAGATCATTGACATGCAAAAGTAGAGGAATGACTGTGCATTGTGCACATAACCCCATTCCCTTTGTCCTCAGTTGACCTATTAGAAATGAACCTCTGCTGTATAGGCCTGTATATGAAGGAAGGAGTCAGAGACAGGCTTCTGTACTGTATAGGCCTGTATATGAAGGAAGGAGTCAGAGACAGGCTTCTGTACTGTATAGGCCTGTATATGAAGGAGTCAGAGACAGGCTTCTGTACTGTATAGGCCTGTATATGAAGGAAGGAGTCAGAGACAGGCTTCTGTACTGTATAGGCCTGTATATGAAGGAGTCAGAGACAGGCTTCTGTACTGTATAGGCCTGTATATGAAGGAGTCAGAGACAGGCTTCTGTACTGTATAGGCCTGTATATGAAGGAAGGAGTCAGAGACAGGCTTCTGTACTGTATAGTCCTGTATATGAAGGAAGGAGTCAGAGACAGGCTTCTATACTGTATAGGCCTGTATATGAAGGAAGGAGTCAGAGACAGGCTTCTATACTGTATGGGCCTGTATATGAAGGAAGGAGTCAGAGACAGGCTTCTGTACTGTATAGGCCTGTATATGAAGGAAGGAGTCAGAGACAGGCTTCTGTACTGTATAGGCCTGTATATGAAGGAAGGAGTCAGAGACAGGCTTCTGTACTGTATAGGCCTGTAGATGAAGGAAGGAGTCAGAGACAGGCTTCTATACTGTATGGGCCTGTATATGAAGGAAGGAGTCAGAGACAGGCTTCTATACTGTATGGGCCTGTATATGAAGGAATGAGTCAGACAGGCTTCTATACTGTATAGGCCTGTATATGAAGGAAGGAGTCAGAGACAGGCTTCTGTACTGTATAGGCCTGTATATGAAGGAAGGAGTCAGAGACAGGCTTCTGTACTGTATAGGCCTGTAGATGAAGGAAGGAGTCAGAGACAGGCTTCTATACTGTATGGGCCTGTATATGAAGGAAGGAGTCAGAGACAGGCTTCTATACTGTATAGTCCTGTATATGAAGGAAGGAGTCAGAGACAGGCTTCTATACTGTATAGTCCTGTATATGAAGGAAGGAGTCAGAGACAGGCTTCTGTACTGTATAGGCCTGTATATGAAGGAAGGAGTCAGAGACAGGCTTCTATACTGTATAGTCCTGTATATGAAGGAAGGAGTCAGAGACAGGCTTCTATACTGTATAGTCCTGTATATGAAGGAAGGAGTCAGAGACAGGCTTCTATACTGTATAGTCCTGTAGATGAAGGAAGGAGTCAGAGACAGGCTTCTATACTGTGTGGGCCTGTATATGAAGGAAGGAGTCAGAGACAGGCTTCTATACTGTATAGTCCTGTAGATGAAGGAATGAGTCAGACAGGCTTCTATACTGTATAGGCCTGTATATGAAGGAAGGAGTCAGAGACAGGCTTCTATACTGTATAGGTCTGTATATGAAGGAAGGAGTCAGAGACAGGCTTCTATACTGTATAGGCCTGTATATGAAGGAAGGAGTCAGAGACAGGCTTCTATACTGTATAGGCCTGTATATGAAGGAAGGAGTCAGAGACAGGCTTCTGTACTGTATAGGCCTGTATATGAAGGAGTCAGACAGGCTTCTATACTGTAGAGGCCTGTATATGAAGAATGAGTCAGACAGGCTTCTATACTGTGTAGGCCTGTATATGAAGAATGAGTCAGACAGGCTTCTATACTGTATGGGCCTGTATATGAAGAATGAGTCAGACAGGCTTCTATACTGTAGATGCGGGAATAAAAATAAATAAATAAAACACCACTGGGTAAGTCTGAATAAACTGAGCAGCTGTTCAATCCAAAGCCCACTGCTGGTTTTACTCTGAACCTAGGCAGTGTTTGTCCGTCTTTCAGATGGGATGTTTAACAGATGTCCTGACAGTCTGTGGTCACTAAAGATCCCTTGGCACAAGAGTAGTGGTGTTAACCCCGGTGTCCTGGCTAAATCCCCAATATGGCCCTCAAACCATCACCCCGGTGTCCTGGCTAAATCCCCAATATGGCCCTCAAACCATCACCCCGGTGTCCTGGCTAAATCCCCAATATGGCCCTCAAACCATCACCCCGGTGTCCTGGCTAAATCCCCAATATGGCCCTCAAACCATCACCCCGGTGTCCTGGCTAAATCCCCAATATGGCCCTCAAACCATCACCCTGGTGTCCTGGCTAAATCCCCAATATGGCCCTCAAACCATCACCCCGCTGCCCTGGCTAAATCCCCAATATGGCCCTCAAACCATCACCCCAGTGCCCTGGCTAAATCCCCAATATGGCCCTCAAACCATCATCCCGGTGTCCTGGCTAAATCCCCAATATGGCCCTCAAACCATCACCCCGGTGTCCCCAGCATCCAATTGGCTCATTTACCCCCCCCCCCCTCCTCTCCTCTGTAGCTCCTCACCAGGTTGTTGCTGTAAATGAGATCGTGTTCTCAGTCAACTCATCTGATTGTATAAGAGTTAAATAAATAAATTAAAACAGAAGGCGTAAAAGGACATTTCCTGAGTCTGATTCGGCCCCTTGGATCACACTGGTCCAATAGATGTGTCCATGACGTGAGGTGGAGCAGAGCTCTAGACAGAATGATCTGTAAAAACTTCCCACTCAATGCTATCCAATGAGAACAAGTTTTGGGGGAGTACTGAGACTTGTTATGAGTTGTCCGTCACATAAGGCGAGGAGTTTTCCATTTTTGACACTCTGAAAGTTACAGAATTGAACATAATGAACAGCGTTAATCCCACAGCTTCCCCCATTACTCCATGCCCCACCCACTCCACAGACTTACCTAATGTTACCTGCTACAGAACATGTGTTGTGTCCATGTTTGGTTTGGCACTGGCCTTCACCTCCTACGTTTGCATATCTGGTTCTGGCTGAATACATTTCTCCATTAAGTAGCAAACGCCTGTGTAAAGGCAGGGCCGAGCTTTAGGGGAGATTCAAACCAGACAAAATGATGGTTAACAACGCAGCTAACTCAATGCTATCCAATGAGATAATGGGTTGGGGGAGGACCTAGATGTGTTTTGAGTTGTCCATCAGAAAAGGTGGGGAGGAAACACACACCTGTGTGTGGGTCAGAGGCAGAGCTTTAGACCCACTGAAGAGACCAGGGTTGTCTGAGGAACAAGACAATTAGTCTACACTGACCACTGAAGAGACCAGGGTTGTCTGAGGAACACACCAGATAGTCTACACTGACCACTGAAGAAACCAGTGTTGTCTGAGGAACAAGACAGGTAGTCTACAATGAAGATACAATATTTTTTCATATTTTGTTTGAGAAATTCACTTATAGCTATTAAAGGAGTCAAAATAGGTATGTTTTGTCTCGTACATTCACAGACCCCAAGGACTGAGAAGATAACTTCCAATAATAAACCATAGATGAGGGATTGAAATGTGTGAATAATGATTAATTAGTAAACTGTTTGTAAATGTCTTATAAATATCTTACTAATGAATGTTATTATGAAGTGTTACTATCTTCCTTTCCAGTATGTCCAGTATGTACCGTTCACAGCTGCCACCTCTATCAACCTCATCCTGGGTCTCACCACCAATGTCTACATCCTGTGGCTGATAGTGACCGGAGCTGTAGGGATGATGGCTTCAGACTTCTTCTCTCTCAACCTGGATGTGAATTTTCACATTTTGCTCATTTTTCCGCTGTCCCGGTAAATTCCACCAGATTGCGAATGGAATCTTATTCCAAATGTACAAAACATCACCAATCACGACATGGCCATTTATCCTAAACGGAAAAGACTTCGAAGACGAAACTTAGTGAGCATGGGTTTCGACTAACGGGCTGTTAGCCCCGGAAAAAATGGTGTCTAGGCCTCAACGCTATTTGAGTTATAACCTCTTACTTCTACCCCTTCCTTTTTCGAAAATTCTGTTAAAAATCGCGCAACTTTTCAGCGTCCTGCTACTCATGCCAGGAATATAGTATATGCATATGATTAGTATGTGTGGATAGAAAACACTCTGAAGTTTATAAAACTGGTTAAATCACGGCTGTGACTATAACAGATCGTGTGTTTCATTGAAAAACGCAAGAAAAACTGCTCTCTGAAAGCTAAAAATAATTTCCATAAGTCACTTCCACCAGTTGTTAAAAGAGAACAGAATTTAATATCGATCTGCCTGAAATTCATACAAATTCCGCACGATGGCGCCATTGTCCTAATTTTCAATTGAATTAATTGTTGGAAAATCCTTCTATCTGACCTCCATTTTCCCAGTCTTCACCCGGATGCAGTTGAGGGAGATATCAGATGCCATTGTTTTTGAAGTGAAGACCTATTGAAGAGACATCGCCCTGTAATCATTTTGATAGATTATAAACGCTTACTAATACCTAAAGTTGGATTACAAAAGGATTTCGAAGTGTTTTGTGAAAGTTTATCGTCGACTTTTTTAATTTTAAAAAATTACGCAGCGTTTAAAAACGATGATTTTTTCTGAATGACACAGATCCCATACAAAGCTATTTTGGGTATATATGGACTGATTTAAACGAAAAAAAGACCCAATAGTGATGTTTATGGGGCATATAGGAGTGCCAAGAAAGAAGCTCGTCAAAGGTAATGAATGTTTTATATTTTATTTCTGCGTTTTGGGTAGCGCCGGCTACCGCAAAATCTGTTGTTTACGTGTCGAGCTGGCATTTTGGGGGGTGCATGCTATCAGATAATAGCTTCTCATGCTTTCGCCGAAAAGCATTTTAAAAATCTGACTTGCTGGCTAGGTTCACAACGAGTGTAGCTTTAATTCAATACCCTGCTTGTGAATTTTGATCAAAGATTGAGTTGTAACGAGTACATTTAGCATTTAGCGTAGCGCATTTGCATTTCCAGGGGCATACTTGAGACGTCTGCGTCTCAAGTATGGTCAAGAAGCTTAAGACCATTTTTCTGGGATTAAATGTCAAAAACAAAAATAGAGTGCTAATTTTACCGCTTCACGTCAAAGTACTTTGACCATTTATCTACCGTAATTTAAGAGAAATCGTACAATGTACAAATACATTTTTTTTCCAAAAAAGCTACAGATCCAGTTACGGCGTGTTCAGACATGGAGAGGAACCACAATCACTGCCCGGCCATCCCGAGGTCATCGGGCCAATCAATTATGCATTTCTGCAGTTTTTTTCAGCATCTCAAATTTGTGATGATAAATGCCCATTGAAACATATTGGAAATGGACAGCCGTGCGCCTGGTGATTGGAGCACATTTTAAAAAAAATGTGCAAGGGGTCTATGGTTGGGTTGGGAGCACCCTCCACCCGTGGCCCTGGTCATTTGGGTCATTATTCAAAAAAACGTTAAAGAACAACTTCTCCCTCATCATACATGAGAAATACACTTTTTTTTTACTTCATTTAACTAGGCAAGTCAGTTAAGAACAAATTCTTATTTTCAATGACGGCCTAGTTAACTGCCTTTTCAGGGGTAGAACTTGCAACCTTCCAGTTACTAGGCCAACACTCTAACCACTAGGCTACCCTGCCACCCCAGGTTGATCCATGGCTTAACATAGTGCTATATATCATTTGGGCAATATAAATGCCATTTGGACATAACATCCTGATTTGGCACTTTCAATACTTTCATATTGCTTTTGGACATTTCTTATGGCATTTGGCAATGGTTCACTGACTTTTGACTTCAACTTTTGACTTCCTATGAAATCATATCGCAAATGGAAAAAAAAAATATGCCTTATGGACAATTAAAAAAAATATGACAATAAAATATGACATAAGTATGTTCATACAGTTCCTATACATGTATAATTGACCCCAAAATTTAAAGAATATCGAAACAGAGTCCAGAAAGCACTTTTTTAAGGGGGTGATAGTTTTTTTTTTTTAAATATATCATTTTAAAAATTTGACCCTTGACTTGATGTGCATTTGCAATATGAAAATTTACCGTGGAGAGCGCTCGTCATCGATTGGATTTTTGCTGTGTGACACTTGGCATTTGCCATATGGCATTTGCAATACGTTTTGAATGAAACAACGCCCATTTGAGTGGTATTCTACATCGTGTATATGTTTCGTACGGTGCCAATAAGTTCCCATTCATTTTTGTCCATATCATGGGGGTATTCCCTTACTGAAGTACAAACCCCTGAGATTTAGGGTGAGATGTTGTGGTGTTGTCTGGCTGATGGTGCATGGCTCCTGCTTTGCAAATATGCTTGGTAAATACCAATCTGCATGGTGGAAGTTCTTTGCTTTGATTTTTTTTACCTGTTTACGAGAACCTGGCTGTTCTCTGGGCTCTGAAACGTCCCGGTCCGGGGGAAGGGGAGAGAGAGGGGAAGGGATGAACAACATGAAGCTGAGGGCCAGGATCAAATTATCATGGTGTCTATGATTGTCAGCTACCTCCCACTGGTTCTTAACCTAGTCAGTTATCATTCTAAAGAAACAGTGGAGTTTCTTGGGGGATGTTCCAGTTGTTTCTCTTTTGCTATTGTCAGTGGGTTGGTTCAGCCCCTCCTCTACCTCCACAGGTCTGGGAAACTGCCCTGTGTCAGGGGACCCTGAGGCTGAGGTCACATTAGGCACTGACATCAATGAAACTAACCAAAAGAAACATCCTTTAAGGAATTGTACATCAACGCAATAGGATAGCCGCCTCTCTATTTTATGTGTCTGTACAAATGTGTACAGACAAATGTGTCTTTTGCTTCTGTCTGTAAAATGGGTTTATTATTCTACGCTGACATCAGTTCTAATTTTGATTTACAATTTGAACCATTTAATTTGGACGAAAAGTTGAAAGAAAAAAAGAAAAACAAACACTCGCGAAACTCTTTCAAATTGACATCCAAATAGTTTTCCACCTTGATTTATCGTTGTCATGTTGATTTTATTTGTTGAAGTTACGTGGAAACAACATTGATTCTACCATTTTGTGCCCAGTGGCACGTCACTGGCGAGATATTGTTTTTTCCTCATCACTAAGCCGATCCAATCCAATCTGTACAAACCAGGAACCAATGAGAAGAGAGAATGGGCAGAATAGTAGATGTGTGGGAATTGAATCCTCATCACTAAGCCGATCCAATCCAATCTGTACAAACCCGGAACCAATGAGAATAGAATAGGTGAGGAATAGTAGTTGTTTTTGAATTAAAGAGGCTTTCTGGGTTTCAAACAACAACAAAACCAACACCCGACACTTTTTTGTTTTTGTTTTGTGAATTTAAAAGTAAGATACAATTACTTTAAAAAAAATGTTTTATCTACAATTATTACATTTTAAGTTAAATTAATAATATTGTTGCTGACTATGATGCCATCTAGCCTGTCTGAAACTTGAGAAATAGAAAGCATATTTTTTGAATAATCTACAACTGTCAAAAGTTATCTTAAAAATACTTTTAATTAATTGTAATTTTGGTTTCCGACTGCTTTTCCTGACTGTTTTCCTCTTTCCAGCTGTGACACTTCAAACATAGAACCAAGAACGTTAAACAATATAATCTACAGTTGTTAATTTTTAAATTAAATGAAGCTAAATTAGTTGTAATATACATTTTTAACATTTTTTCTGACTGTTTTGCCATATCCTAGACATTGGAACACTTTTGCTCAACTGAAGTAGAGTATATTGTGAATAATTGCAGGCCACACTACTTGCCTACAGAGTTCTCAGCTATACTTTTCATGGCTGTTTATTTACCACCACAAACCGATGCTAGCAATGAGACCGCACTCAGTCAGCTGTATAAGGAAATGAGCAAACAGGAAACCACTTACCCAGAGGCGGCACTCCTGGTGGCCGGAGACTTTAATGCAGGGAAACTTAAATCAGTTCTACCAAATCTCTATCAACATATTAAATGTGCTTAAAATTCTAGATAACCTGTACTCCACACACAGAGACGCATACAAATCTCTCCCTCGCCCTCCATTTGATAAATCCGACCACAACTCTATCCTCCTGATTCCAGCTCACAAGAAAAATTTAAAGCAGGAAGCACCAGTGACTCGGTCTATAAAAAAGTGATCAGATGAAGTAGATGCTAAACTACAGGACTGTTGTGCTATCACAGACTGGAACATGTTCCGGGATTCTTCCGATGACATTGAGGAATACACCACATCAGTCACTGGCTTTATCAATACGTTCATCGAGGACGTCGTCCCCACAGTGACTGTACGTACATACCCCAACCAGAAGCCATGGATTACAGGCAACATTCGCACTGAGTTAAAGGGTAGAGCTGCTGCTTTTAATGTGCGGGACTCTAATCCAGAAGCTTACAAGAAATCCCGCTATGCCCTGCGACGAACCATTAAAAAGGCAACGCGTCAATACAGGGCTAAGATTGAATCGTACTACACTGGCTCCGACGCTCGTCGGATGTGGCAGGTCTCGCAAACCATTACAGACTACAAAGAGAAGCACAGTCGCGAGCTGCCCAGTGACACAAGCCTATCAGACGAGCTATATCACTTCTATGCACGCTTCGAGGCAAGCAACAATGAGGCATGCATGAGAGCATCAGCTGTTCCGGACGACTGTGTGATCACGCTCTCCGTAGCCGCAGTGAGTAAGACCTTTATACAGGTCAACATACACAAGGCTGCGGTGCCAGACAGATTACCAGGAAGTGTGCTCCGGGCATGTGCTGACCAACTGACAGTTGTCTTCACTGACATTTTCAACATGTCCTTGAGGCAACCTGCGTAAATGACTACAGACCCGTAGCACTCACGTCCGTAGCCATGAAGTGCTTTGAAAGGCTGGTAATGGCTCACATCAACACCATTATCCCAGAAACCCGAGACCCACTCCAATTTGCATACCGCCCAAACAGATCCACAGATGATGCAATCTCTATTTCACTCCACACTGCCCTTTCCCACCTGGACATAAGGAACACCTGCGTGAGAATGTTGTTCATTGACTACAGCTCAGCGTTCAACACCATAGTGCCCTAAGCTCATCACTAAGCTAAGGACCCTGGGACTAAACACCTCCCTCTGCACCTGGATCCTGAAATTCCTGACGGGCTGCCCCCAGGTGGTGAGGGTAGGTAGCAACACATCTGCTACGCTGATCCTCAACACTGGAGCTCCCCAGGGGTGCGTGCTCAGTCCCCTCCTGTACTCCCTGTTCACCCACGACTGCATGGCCAGGCACGACTCCAACACCATCATTAAGTTTGCAGATGACACAACAGTGGCAGGCCTGATCACCGACAATGACGAGACAGCCTAGCCAGGTGGTGCCAGAATAACAACCTATCCCTCAACATAACCAAGACTAAGAAGACGATTGTGGACCACAGGAAAAAGGAGCACCGTGCACGCACGCCCCCACACGCCCCCATCGACGGGGATGTAGTGGAGCAGGTTGAGAGCTTCAAGTTCCTTGGTGTCAACATTCACAACGAACTAGAATGGTCCAAACACACCAAGTAAGTCGTGAAGAGGGCACGACGAGCCAATTCCCCATCAGGAAATTAAAAAAGATTTGGGTCCTGAGATCCTCAAAAGGTTCTACAGCTGCAACATTCGAGAGCATCCTGACCGGTTGCATCACTGCCTGGTACGGCAATTGCTCGGCCTCTGACCGCAAGGCACTTCAGAGGGTATCGCGTACGGTCCAGTACATCACTGGGGCAAAGCTGCCTGCCATCCAGGACCTCTACACCAGGCGGTGTCAAAAGGAAGGCCCTAAAAATTGTCAACGACCCCAGCCACCCCAGTCATAGACTGTTCTCTCTACTAACACATGGCAAGCGGTACCGGAGTGTCACGTCTAATACAGCAAATGTCCAATACAGCAAATGAAAGATAAACATCTTGTTAATCTACCCATTATGTCCCATTTTTAAAATGTTTTACAGCGAAAACACAACCTATATTTATGTTAGACCACCACCAAAAAAAGGGGCTGTGTGCTTGCTATACCCAAAGAGGCCAACGTCATGACAGAGTGGTATACTGTAGGACACCTTTATAGAGTGGGATACTGTAAACACCTTTATAGAGTGGTATACTGTAAACAGAGGCACATTTGATTGGACAGAGATTACCTTCTGACGTCCGTCACCAATTGTCCGTTCCAAATGACACCCTCTTCCCTACATGGGTCATAGTCAAAGGAAGTTCACTATTTAGGGATTAGGGTGTCATTGCTGATGCAAACAAAACGTCCGTCCCTGAAGGCAAGGGATGGAAATCAAGGAACATTTTAGAATAATCTGGTTCCTGGTCATTACCTGGCTGTGTTGACTTCCCCTCTGTTGTTATGTTAATGGGTAGCGTTAGAGGCTGTGTGTGTGTGCGTGTGTGTGTATGTGTGTGTGTGTGTGTGTGTGTGTGTGTGTGTGTGTGTGTGTGTGTGTGTGTGTGTGTGTGTGTGTGTGTGTGTGTGTGTGTGTGTGTGTGTGTGTGTGTGTGTGTGTGTGTGTGAGTGTTTGCGTGTGTGCGTGCGTGCGTGTGTGAGTCATATACAAAGGTAAGGAAGGGAAGCACGAAGTGAGCAGAGTCCTATACAGGCTTCTTCAGCTCCTGAGACAAACACCTGTAAACTCCCAGAGGAAGAGAGGAACGGAGCACTACTCTGAGACAGACACTACACCTGTAAACTCCCAGAGGAAGAGAGGGACGGAGCACTACTCTGAGACAGACACTACACCAGTAAACTCCCAGAGGAAGAGAGGAACGGAGCACTACTCTGAGACAGACACTACACCTGTAAACTCCCAGAGGAAGAGAGGGACGGAGCACTACTCTGAGACAGACACTACACCTGTAAACTCCCAGAGGAAGAGTAGGACCTGTAAGATGCTATAAACTTAGTATTGTTGACTGAAATATTATATTTTACATCTAAATAGGAAATGAAAGGTGACGTGAATGATCATTTAATAAGGTAATGTCTTCTTCACCTTTCCCTCTGGTTGGTTAGGTAACATTTGTGACGTACTGTAGGCAATTTCTCAACACAACACAAGTATTTTCTGATATTATTTACAATAACATCGCTTTTTTCCCATCGCCATGGGAACCCCGGAACCAATACAGATAATGGAACACCGCCAACGTTCCGTGGGTTCCATTGAAGAGAAGATGTCCTTAATGTTGAACGACTCCTCTCCTTCCTCTACCCTGGACAACCTAAACCACTACATGGCCCAGACCAAATATCTCTTCACCATCGCCTACCTACTCAACCTCATCCTGGGTCTCCCCACCAATGTCTACGTCCTGTGGCTGATAGTCACCGGAGCTGTAGGGACGATGGCTTCAGACTTCTTCTCTCTCAATCTGACCGTATCTGAGATCATCTACTGTCTATTCAATCTCTTGGCTTTGTTGGACTACTATCTGTTGAATGGCTTGTTCCTGCCTGCCAGGGCTTTCTCTGTGGGTTTACTTACTGTCGGTCGTCCTCTGTTCCAGTGCTGTATCTGTGTGGAGCGCTACCTGGCGGTGGTCCACCCTGTAACCTTCCTGAAGTACAAACCCCTGAGGCACAGGGTGGGGTGTTGTGGTGTTGTCTGGCTGGTGGTTCTTGGGTTCTGTGTTGCTGCGTTGTTCATGTCTTTCTCAACCACCTTCTATTACTTTTACTTGGCTCAGTATCTGGTTGTGTTTTCCATTGAGTTGTTCTGCTGCCTGGCTGTTCTCAGAGCTCTGAAACGTCCCGGGCCGGGGGAAGGAGAGAGAGAGGGGGAAGGGATGAACAACATGAAGAGAAAGGCTTTCTGGATCATTCTGGTAGTTCTAGTGTCTGTGGTCGTGAGTGTTTTTCCTATCATGGTCACGGTGTCTTTCCAAGGGTACCTGAACTTCAACGACTTCTACTTTGCTCTCTCCATCTCTTTCTCCCTCATAATCATCTCTGGGTTTGTTCAGCCCCTCCTCTACCTCCACAGGGCTGGGAAACTGCCCTGTATCAGGGGACCTGAGAATAGCTCCCCTTAACAAAAGCATTTCTACCTGAAAATAGCTCTAAATGTCAATAATGCTGTATATCTTTAGTAGTAACGGAATAAAATTCCACAAGAAAGATGTATATTTATCGTCCTTGCCATTACAGTTGGAACATTTTGCTACTTTCCCAGAATCCCAAGGTTTTCCAGATATCCCGGTTGGAAGATTCCCAGAATCAGAAGGGAATGAGCATGAAAACCTGATAATTTTCCTTTTGAACCCTACCTGAAACAATAGTTTAGTTGATTGTATTATTACAGTGGGACATCAGTGCTTGGCCATCTCAGGCATTACCACCAGGACACTGAAACTATCGCTAACATGTTGCATGTAGCTCACATGGTCTTTGATCAGAAAGCACGATGATACAATGCCGACTACTAATATTGAGGAATGTTTCTCTCATTTGTAGCCGCTTCCTGCAGTCAAAAGACCAAATCTCCCTCTAGCGGCCTCATGGGTATAATGTTATTACTAGTTTTCATAATTTAATAATTAATAAACATGTATTTTTTTGAAACACTGAAAGTCTGGTGTTTCTATGTCTAACAGTTTTGTTGTACTTCAGTCTTCTGTGATGTATAAAAAGTGTAATATTGTGATGCAAACTCAAAATGTAATACATTTCATCTCTATATCTGACATGGTACAGGTGTCTTATTTTGTTTAAGCCCATAACCATGTGTGTGAGGTGGATACTTTAGTTTCAAAGTAGATTTGTTAAAGACCACCAATGATCACTCTGTGTGACTCTGATTTATCCCACATTTATCTGTATATCTGACATTCTGTTTTGATTCTATTGAACATATTATACTGTTTATTGACTTAGCAGGTTTCAATATTATTTGTTATCATCATTACATTTTACCACTGTTAATGGCACTGTGTGAATTCATCTTGTTGGATCATTATTCAGATTGTTAACATAGTTGAAGGGGAAGTAAAGGGTTCAAACCAAACAGCCACATTGTTGTTAAACTCATGCAAACCGCCATTTTGTAGTAAACATCTGAGGGATGGGGCTGTATAAATGTTATCGCTCTTAAATTCATGGATGGAGATGTGCATGCATGGGACTGACCTTCCATACCTTAAGGGAACATTTTGACATTTGCCATATGGTTAGTGAGAACATCCACATTGCAAATGTACGGTCCCTTACTAGATGTGCCTGAAAACGTTTGTCAATATTTGCGGATGGCGTCAGGCCGTGCGGCAGGGCCAGATCTTCCAGGAAGTCATCAAACGAACTCTCTCGGACATTCGGTTTCCGTTTTATAAAATAATCAAATTTTGGTCATTTTTCCGCTGTCCTGGTAAATCCTGCAAGAGGGCGAATGGAATCATATTGCAAATGTACAAAACATCATGAATCACGACGTGGCCTTATCTCGAAAACTGAAAATATTTAGAAGCCGAAACTTGGTGAGCATAGGTTTTGCATAATGGGCAGTTGGCCCCGAACAAGATGGCGTCTAGGCCTCAACGTTTTTTGAATTATGGCCATTTCTCTGGGATTAAAGGTCCAAAATGAAAATAGAGCAATAATTTTCCGCTTCACATCAAAGTAAAGGAACGTACGGTGTCAATAAAAAAAAGAACCAGCCATTTATCTATCGTCATTTAAGAGAAATCGTACAATGACAAATTGGTGATGTTAAAAAATAGTAAAAACAAAAAAAACAGTTACAGATCCAGTTGCAGCGTGTTCATACGAATCTTTTTAAAGTGTGCTTCGGAGCTCTGAGAGATTTCTGGGATTTTCTGGGTTTTTCTGAAATAACACACTCTCACTAAACCCTCCGTAAATAAGTCAGTTCTTAACGTAAAGACTTAAAACTCAAAATTCTATAATTGTCTACCGCAAGGAGGAAATGTGTTCACTTTCAGCTTCCTGTGTAAACCGGATGTGCCTTAAAATGGTGTCATAGGTGCTTTTTCGAACGATTAAAAAGGTCAGATCTTTTCAAAACTTCATATGTGTGATTAGGCAACCCTCATGAACTGTAAGTCAGTCATTTCTCCCAACAGATGTCAAAGAAAAGCTCTGTCTCACACACACACACACACACACACACACACACACACACACACACACACACACACACACACACACACACACACACACACACACACACACACACACACAGCAAGGATGGAGTGACAAAGTGCGGTGCTTAAAGACACACAGAGCCTGCAATGGCATTTCCATATTCTCTAGACCGTGCCGAGTTCAACGAGATGCCCCGCTTGACCGTAGCTCGCTCTGAGTGCAGCGACCGTGAAAAAAGTAGGCCCAAAATGAAGCTTGGCCCTAAATGGCATTTGCTTTTGGGTGACAGTGAGAGAACCGTTGGGGTGTGAAGCACAATTCGACCTCAGGTCCTGAGGTCCTCCCGATCTGTGCAAGCCTAACCTTGACCGTGTGGCATTAATCCTTAACAGTTAAAAATGTTTTTTTATCTCACAGATTACAATGACTTCTCTCCCCATAGGAATACATTGCCTGCTCCTAAATTGCCTGCTCCTAAACATGAGGCCTGGCCCTAAATTTCAGGGGCTTTTGGGGGACAGTGGCGGAACCGTTAGGTTTAGAAGGACAATTCAACAACAGGAATGTTCCTAAGGTCCTCCCGATCTGTGTAAGCCTAACCTTGACCGTGTGGCATTAACCCTTAACAGTAAATCAGGGTTTTTTGACCTCACAGATTACATTGACTTCTCTCCCCATAGGTATACATTGCCTGCTCCTCTAAAGTCAACCTGAAGCCTATGTGGGTTATGAGTGCCTTATGAACCTGTGTTCGGTGACAGTCCATCAGGCCACTATGAGGTCTACCTGTGTCGATTCTAAACTTCCTGAAGCAACCGGAAGTGGTTAAAATCACCCTAAAAGTATTTTTCCATACCCAACCTGCAGTTTGTGATAAATAGTGCATTCAACCCTGTGTAAATCGGTCAGTTCTTAACGTAAAGACTTAAAACTCAGGATTCTGTAAAAGCATACCCCAATGAGGATATGTGTTTACTTATAGCCTCCTGTGCCAACCGGAAGTGCCATTATTGGTGTCACAGGCGCTGTTTCGAAGGGTTAAAAAAGTCAGATCTTTCCAAAACTTCATATGTGCGATTAGGCAACCCTCATGAACTGTAAATCAGTTTCTCCCATAAAATGTAAAAGAAAAATTAAATCACACACACAGCTTGGAAGGAGGGACACAATGGGGTCCGTAAAGACAGACAGTGCCTGCATCAGTTAACATTGTTTGATCTATTAAAGAACCGTCAGACCTAGAGTTCTGAAACTTTAGAAACCTGTTCTAGACTTCAGGTCGATAGTGCGTGGTGAGTTACGTGGCTCTAGAAGGTTCTCGGACCAAGAAACAGCCTCGTATATTTGGAATAACTTCAATTCATTTTTGCATCACGAAAATGCCGACATTTAGAAATGTCCCAGAGTCGCAAGACTAGGTGCATTGCGACCGCCTCGGCCCATATAGACGGACCCCAACGTTTCTGTCCGATAGCTCATTCAAGGACCCCGTAGCAAGGCATGGAAAAAAAGTGGATTTTCAGCACCAATTAGGGTCTTGCTCGAGCACCAAATGACCCATCAAGCCGAAACTTGGGATTCGGGGTTGCTTCAGCTAGGCCTACACATAATGTCAGTACTGGACCCACAGCTAGAATGTAACTACGTGTTTTACGTTTTATTATGGTTTGAACGTTGTGAATTTTGGGCCATCTCTGAAGTATGTGATAGTTAGCTTCTAAACGAGTTGGAAAAAGTGGGTGTGGTGTCAGTTTGTATCAGTTTGGTGTCAGAGGGATATCTAATTGACTGATGGACGATGACTTGCTGGTGACTTTTGTCCATTTGCAATATGTTTAAACAGTGAGGTACCATCACCAAAGTGACATTCTGAAATCAACCCCAACGAGTGATGGAGAGGAACCAGAATCACTGCACAGCCATCCCGAGTTCATCGGGCCAGTCAATTTCACATTCCTGCAGGATTTTTGAGCATGCACGTGCATTTGCAATATGATTCAACAGTGAAAAAAACCATCACCAAATGGACATGATGAAATAGACACAACGAGCGATGGAGAGGAACCACTATCACTGCCCGGCCATCCTGTGTTCATCAGGCCAGTTAATTTGGTATTTCAGCATCCCGGAGTCACCTCTTCACTGTTGATATTGAGACTGGTGTTTTGCATGTGGAAGCACCTTTGCCAGCACCATTGCCAGCACCTTTGGCAGCCATTACAGCTTTTAATCATTTTTTTATAAGATTCTACCGACTTTACACAACTCTTAGGTCAACATCTATCCATTGTTTTAGCTATGCATGAGTTCTGAAACGGAGATAAATACGTTTTGATGGCTTTCCTTCACTGAACTCATTCTCCATTGGCTACATTCTAATGTTGTGCTGAATTCTAATTAAAGGTACACAGTATTTAAAGGGATTGCTTTAGAAAAACAAATTGAAGAAAAACTCCCTGATCAAATTGCTATTCCACCCAGTGGGTGAGTTTTCTGAGATTTAAATCATATTTATTCAGTGTGTGCAAGGTAGACAAACCTGGTTACTCACCTGCACATGGTAAGTCTGAATAACAAGTACTGAGAAGGTCTATAATCAAAAGGTGTAAAAAAGACATTTCCTGAGTCTGATCGGCCCCTTGGAGCAAACTGACCCTATAGATTTCTCCATGACGTAACACACACCTGTGTGAAGGTAGGGCCAAGCTTTAGAGCACATTCAAACCAGACTAAATGATGCGTAAAAACTGTCCAATGAGGGCAAGTGCTGAGGGGGTGGGGTTTAGATTTGCTTTGCGTTGTCCATCACGGTTTCAATTTTCAACACAACTACAGATACATAAACCAATTGAAAAACGATGAACAGCATTCATCACGCCTCTTCCCCGATCACATTCAACTCCACAGATTAACATAACTCCAGCTACAGAACATGTGTTGTGTGCATGTTTGGTTTGGATCTGGCCTTCGGCTCCTACGTTTGCATATTTGGTTCTGGCTGAATACATTTCTCCATTAAGTAACACACACCTGTGCAAAGGCAGGGCCGAGCTTTAGGGGAGATTCAAACCAGACAAAATTATGGTTGACAACACAGCCAACTTGGTGCTATCCCATGAGATCGTGCTTTGGGGGAGGACCTAGATTTGTGTTGCGTTGTCCTTCAGAAAAGGTGGGGAGGAAACTCACAACTGTGTGAAGACTGGGTCAGAGGCAGAGCTTTAGACCCACTGAAGAGACCAGGTTGTCTGGGGAACACAACAGGTAGTCTACACTGACCACTGAAGAGACCAGGGTTGTCTGAGGAACACAACAGGTAGTCTACACTGAACACTGAAGGGACCAGTGTTGTCTGAGGAACACAACAGGTAGTCTACACTGAACACTGAAGAGACCAGGGTTGTCTGAGGAACATAACAGGTAGTCTACAGTGAGTACAGTAGAGACCAGGGTTGTCTGAGGAACACAACAGGTAGTCTACACTGACAACTGAAGAGACCAGGTTTGTCTGAGGAACACAACAGGTAGTCTACACTGACAACTGAAGAGACCAGGGTTGTCTGAGGAACACAACAGGTAGTCTACACTGAACACTGAAGAGACCGGGGCTGTCTGAGGAACACAACAGGTAGTCTACACTGACCACTGAAGAGACCAGGGTTGTCTGAGGAACACGACAGGTAGTCTACACTGAACACTGAAGGGACCAGTGTTGTCTGAGGAACACAACAGGTAGTCTACACTGAACACTGAAGAGACCAGGGTTGTCTGAGGAACATAACAGGTAGTCTACAGTGAGCACAGTAGAGACCAGGGTTGTCTGAGGAACACAACAGGCAGTCTACACTGAACACTGAAGAGACCAGGGTTGTCTGAGGAACACAACAGGCAGTCTACACTGACCACTGAAGAGACCAGGGTTGTCTGAGGAACACAACAGGTAGTCTACACTGACCACTGAATAGACCAGGGTTGTCTGAGGAACACAACAGATAGTCTACACTGACTACTGAAGAGACCAGGGTTGTCTGAGGAACACGACAGGTAGTTTACACTGAAGAGACAATTTTTTTCTTCATATTGTATTTGGACAAATTCACTTAAACCGATTAAAGGAGTTAATATAGGAATGTTTTGTCTCGTACATTCACAGACCCCGACGACTGAGAAGAGATGAACACCTCTGTAGACAGCAACTCTACTCTCCTCTCCTCCTTCTCTGAACACCTTCAGGTAAAACGTTATAATAACGTCCGATAATAAACCATTGATAATTAATTGAAATATGTGAAAAATGATTAATTAGCAAACTGTTTGTAAATGTCTTATAAATGTCTTACTAATGAATGTTATTATAAAGTCTTACCCACCTTCCTTTCCAGTCTGTCCAGTATGTTCTGTACACTGCTGCTGACTTCATCAACCTCATCCTGGGTCTCCCCACCAATGTCTACATCCTGTGGCTGATAGTGACCGGAGCTGTAGGGACGATGGCTTCAGACTTCTTCTCTCTCAACCTGGCTGTGTCTGAGATCCTCTCTGGCCTGTCCAATCTGATGTTTATTATTGATCGTCTCCTCCTAGAGAATGACACTTTATGGAGTGCTGCGACATTCTTTGAAGGTTTCAATCTCTTTGGCCGTCCTCTTTTCCAGTGCTGTGTCTGTGTGGAGCGCTACCTGGCGGTGGTCCACCCTGTAACCTTCCTGAAGTACAAACCCCTGAGATACAGGGTGGGGTGTTGTGGTGTTGTCTGGATGATGGTGCTTGGCTCCTGCTGTGTAAATATGTTTGGTGAATACCAATATTTATGGTGGGAGATCTTTGATTTGATTTTAAATATGCTTATGCTTTCTGTGATGTTGTTCTGCTGCCTGGCTGTTCTCTGGGCTCTGAAACGTCCCGGTCCGGGGGAAGGAGAGCGAGAGGGGGAAGGGATGAACAACATGAAGCTGAGGGCCTTCAGGATCATTTCAATGATCATGGTGTCTATGATTGTCAGTTACCTCCCACTGGTTCTTCTCCTAGTCAGTTACCATTTTATAGAATCAGTGGAGTTTTGGGGGGGATGGTCCATTTGTTTCTCTATCACTGTTGTCAGTGGGTTTGTTCAGCCCCTCCTCTTCCTCCACAGGTCTGGGAAACTGCCTTGTGTCAGGGTACCCTGAGGCTGAGGTCATACTTGGCACAGACATCAAGTTAAACGACTCATTTTGATTTATAGTTGATTGTCAACTCACCTGAATTCAACGTAAAAAAAAAAAAGTAATTTGATTTAGGTTAAAAGTTGATGATTAAAAGTCAAACATTCCCTAAATTCCTTTACGTTGATTATTATTTTTTAAATCCAATCAGTTGTTCACGTTGATTCAACGTCATCATATTGATTTTTTTGTCGGAATTACATGGAAACAACATCGATTCAACCAATTTGTGGCCAGTGGGGTGGTACTGACCAGATAAACCCTTTCCACGCTGTTAAGCCAAACCAATCCCAGCTGTACTGCACTGCCTCGGTTAAGCATTCACCATAGTTTCTGGGAATTTGCTAGAAATTATCATATCTGAGCACATTACAGTTGTGTTCAGCAGAATGTAAAAAGTGTTTATCACTACGTCCTTATAACGACCAAGACAAGTGATTGAAGTTAATCTAACCAATGAGAATAGAATAGGGGTGAAATAGAAGTTGTGTGGGAATTAAAAGGGCCATTTTTTTCTGTGTGAATTTAAAAATTGATGGCATTAGAAGTTCTAGCAGAGAAAGAGAAATAATAACTTTTTTTTTAAATCTACAATTGTTAAATGTTATGTTAAAAATAAGTTATATTAACGAATGTGACTTGCAAAGCAAACGTATTATAATTATTTGTAACACTACTCCTCCTTCACCTTAAGCTAGAAACGTTATTTGAACGTTATTCCAGATATTCAGTCAGTTCTATGGCATTTCCTCAAGATTCTAAAAGACCATTGTGACATCATCACTTCTTACACACATGAGCTACTTCGACCACTTTGCCACCAACTTAGACAAAAAGGTAGTGGATCTTATTAAATCTTTCTCTACTGTATAACATTGAGCATACAGCCATGTAAAAAACTGTACATTTGTTTATGTGTAACTCTGTGTTGTTGTTTTTGTCGCACTGCATTGCTTTATCTTGTCCAGGTCGCAGTTGTAAATGAGAACTTGTTCTCAACTGACCTACCTGGTTAAATAAAGGTGTTCTCAACTAGCCTACCTGGTTAAATAAAGGTGTTCTCAACTAGCCTACCTGGTTAAATAAAGGTGTTCTCAACTAGCCTACCTGGTTAAATAAAGGTGAAATAAAATAAATAAAAATGATCCATAGACAAATATTGGCAGTAGAACGGCCTGTTAGTCAGTCGAAATGTGTTTCTTCCAACACATTGGTGTGGCTGACTTCCAGGCGGGTCATGTTTCAGAGGATGTATGACGAGACCTTCTCCTCAGCCTATTGGGGAGCTGCAGCGATGAAGGAAGGACTGAGGAAGAAGAGGTGCTGGTCTCTCAACAGCTTTTCAACACTACTTCTGGAATGTCCATTTGTTTCTTCATCGTAGTCCAACCCTGGGTTTGTGCAACCAATTTGACATGTAACTTCTTCAGAAAAACTACATCTGCTTCTGTATTTGATTTGAACCATGTCAAGTATCAATTCATCCTATAGATGAACTATTCTAGGATACAATTCACCAGAGATTCTGTGTCTCTCTGTAAAGTTTGTAAAGAATTCATAATAACCTCAAAAAAGGGTTTTAACTTTGGATGTAAATTCTCCTGAAACACTTTTCAATCTGCATTTCATCTGGACCAATGACACTGTGTCAAATATAATATGTAAATACATACCCAGCCATCACCATGTTGTGAGACGTCTCAATGATATACATTATATAATACGTAACATGTGGTCAAGTGCTGTTTAAATGGTGTCTGAAAACATGAAAAGGCATTGCATTGCACGGCCCAAAATGGAGGGTCTTAAAACACCAACTGTCTTTTCCTGTCATCTTCATTCTCAATAAAACTGGGTGACAGTTACATACTGTAAATCTCTGAAGTATTTGTTGACAAAAGTTAATTTAAACTCTACAGTCCTTCCAACCAGCTAGGAGCAACATCAGCAATATACTGGAGTGTTCCTTCTACACAAATGGCCCCTATTCCCTACAAAGTGGTCCCCTATTCCCTACATAGTGCACTATGGTCCTTGGTCACATGTTCTCGTTCTGGCTGAACTGAGATTAGTTTCAGTAACATACCTGGACTGGACCTGTTCAGACTGGGTGGGTGGAGCTTCAGTAACATACCTGGACTGGACCTGTTCAGACTGGGTGGGTGGAGCTTCAGTAACATACCTGGACTGGACCTGTTCAGACTGGGTGGGTGGAGCTTCAGTAACATACCTGGACTGGACATGTTCAGACTGGGTGGGTGGAGCTTCAGTAACATACCTGGACTGGACCTGTTCAGACTGGGTGGGTAGAGCTTCAGTAACATACCTGGACTGGACCTGTTCAGACTGGGTGGGTGGAGCTTCAGTAACATACCTGGACTGGACCTGTTCAGACTGGGTGGGTGGAGCTTCAGTAACATACCTGGACTGGACCTGTTCAGACTGGGTGGGTGGAGCTTCAGTAACATACCTGGACTGGACCTGTTCAGACTGGGTGGAGCTTCAGTAACATACCTGGACTGGACCTGTTCAGACTGGGTGGGTGGAGCTTCAGTAACATACCTGGACTGGACCTGTTCAGACTGGGTGGGTGGAGCTTCAGTAACATACCTGGACTGGACCTGTTCAGACTGGGTGGAGCTTCAGTAACATACCTGGACTGGACCTGTTCAGACTGGGTGGGTGGAGCTTCAGTAACATACCTGGACTGGACCTGTTCAGACTGGGTGGGTAGAGCTTCAGTAACATACCTGGACTGGACCTGTTCAGACTGGGTGGGTGGAGCTTCAGTAACATACCTGGACTGGACCTGTTCAGACTGGGTGGGTGGAGCTTCAGTAACATACCTGGACTGGACCTGTTCAGACTGGGTGGGTGGAGCTTCAGTAACATACCTGGACTGGACCTGTTCAGACTGGGTGGAGCTTCAGTAACATACCTGGACTGGACCTGTTCAGACTGGGTGGGTGGAGCTTCAGTAACATACCTGGACTGGACCTGTTCAGACTGGGTGGGTGGAGCTTCAGTAACATACCTGGACTGGACCTGTTCAGACTGGGTGGAGCTTCAGTAACATACCTGGACTGGACCTGTTCAGACTGGGTGGGTGGAGCTTCAGTAACATACCTGGACTGGACCTGTTCAGACTGGGTGGGTGGAGCTTCAGTAACATACCTGGACTGGACCTGTTCAGACCAAGTGGGTGGAGCTTCAGTAACATACCTGGACTGGACCTGTTCAGACTGGGTGGGTGGAGCTTCAGTAACATACCTGGACTGGACCTGTTCAGACTGGGTGGGTGGAGCTTCAGTAACATACCTGGACTGGACCTGTTCAGACTGGGTGGGTGGAGCTTCAGTAACATACCTGGACTGGACCTGTTCAGACTGGGTGGGTGGAGCTTCAGTAACATACCTGGACTGGACCTGTTCAGACTGGGTGGGTGGAGCTTCAGTAACATACCTGGACTGGACCTGTTCAGACTGGGTGGGTGGAGCTTCAGTAACATACCTGGACTGGACCTGTTCAGACTGGGTGGGTGGAGCTTCAGTAACATACCTGGACTGGACGTGTTCAGACTGGGTGGGTGGAGCTTCAGTAACATACCTGGACTGGACCTGTTCAGACTGGGTGGAGCTTCAGTAACATACCTGGACTGGACCTGTTCAGACTGGGTGGGTGGAGCTTCAGTAACATACCTGGACTGGACCTGTTCAGACTGGGTGGGTGGAGCTTCAGTAACATACCTGGACTGGACCTGTTCAGATTGTTCAGTGTCTCATTAAATTACCATAAATACAGCCCAAATGATTCCCTATATAGTGAACTACTTTATAGCAGAGCCCTATTCCCTATATAGTGCACTACTTTAGACCAGGGCCCTATTCCCTATATAGTGCACTACTTTAGACCAGGGCCCTATTCCCTATATAGTGAACTACTTTAGACCAGGGCCCTATTCCCTATATAGTGTACTACTTTAGACCAGAGCCCTATTCCCTATATAGTGTATTACTTTAGACCAGAGCCCTATTCCCTATATAGTGTACTACTTTAGACCAGAGCCCTATTCCCTATATAGTGAACTACTTTAGACCAGAGCCCTATTCCCTATATAGTGAACTACTTTATAACAGAGCCCTATTCCCTATATAGTGCACTACTTTAGACCAGGGCCCTATTCCCTATATAGTGTACTACTTTAGACCAGAGCCCTATTCCCTATATAGTGTATTACTTTAGACCAGAGCCCTATTCCCTATATAGTGTACTACTTTAGACCAGAGCCCTATTCCCTATATAGTGTATTACTTTAGACCAGAGCCCTATTCCCTATATAGTGTACTACTTTAGACCAGAGCCCTATTCCCTATATAGTGAACTACTTTAGACCAGAGCCCTATTCCCTATATAGTGAACTACTTTATAGCAGAGCCCTATTCCCTATATAGTGCACTACTTTAGACCAGGGCCCTATTCCCTATATAGTGTACTACTTTAGACCAGAGCCCTATTCCCTATATAGTGTATTACTTTAGACCAGAGCCCTATTCCCTATATAGTGTACTACTTTAGACCAGAGCCCTATTCCCTATATAGTGTATTACTTTAGACCAGAGCCCTATTCCCTATATAGTGAACTACTTTAGACCAGAGCCCTATTCCCTATATAGTGAACTACTTTATAGCAGAGCCCTATTCCCTATATAGTGCACTACTTTAGACCAGGGCCCTATTCCCTATATAGTGTACTACTTTAGACCAGAGCCCTATTCCCTATATAGTGTACTACTTTAGAGTCCTGGGGGAATATGAAATGGTAATAGGGTGCCATTTGTTCCACACTCTGTTTGCATGTCTGGTTCTGGCCCAATAGATTTCTCCATGACATAACACACACCTGTCTGAGGGTAGGGCCGAGCTTTAGGGTTATATTCAAACCGGACAGACTAACCTAACCCCAACCCCCACTCCACAGACTAACCTAACCCCAACCCCCACTCCACAGACTAACCTAACCCCATCCCCCACTCCACAGACTAACCTAACCCCAACCCCCACTCCACAGACTAACCTAACCCCAACCCCCACTCCACAGACTAACCTAACCCCAACCCCCACTCCACAGACTAACCTAACCCCAACCCCCACTCCACAGACTAACTTAACCCCAACACTCACTCCACAGACTAACCTAACCCCAACCCCCACTCCACAGACTAACCTAACCCCAACCCCCACTCCACAGACTAACCTACCCCCAACCCCCACTCCACAGACTAACCTAACCCCAACCCCCACTCCATAGACTAACCTAACCCCAACCCCCACTCCACAGACTAACCTAACCCCAACCCCCACTCCACAGACTAACCTAACCCCAACCCCCACTCCACAGACTAACCTAACCCCAACCCTCACTCCACAGACTAACCTAACCCCAACCCCCACTCCACAGACTAACCTAACCCCAACCCCCACTCCACAGACTAACCTAACCCCAACCCTCACTCCACAGACTAACCTAACCCCAACCCCCACTCCACAGACTAACCTAACCCCAACCCCCACTCCACAGACTAACCTAACACCAACCCCCACTCCACAGACTAACCTAACCCCAACCCCCACTCCACAGACTTACCTAACCCCAACCCCCACTCCACAGACTAACCTAACCCCAACCCCCACTCCACAGACTAACCTAACCCCAACCGCCACTCCACAGACTAACCTAACCCCAACCCCCACTCCACAGACTAACCTAACCCCAACCCCCACTCCACAGACTAACCTAACCCCAACCCCCACTCCACAGACTAACCTAACCCCAACCCCCACTCCACAGACTAACCTAACCCCAACCCCCACTCCACAGACTAACCTAACCCCAACCCCCACTCCACAGACTAACCTAACCCCAACCCCCACTCCACAGACTAACCTAACCCAAACCCCCACTCCACAGACTAACCTAACCCCAACCCCCACTCCACAGACTAACCTAACCCCAACCCCCACTCCACAGACTAACCTAACCCCAACCCCCACTCCATAGACTAACCTAACCCCAACCCCCACTCCACAGACTAACCTAACCCCAACCCCCACTCCACAGACTAACCTAACCACAACCCCCACTCCACAGACTAACCTAACCCCATCCCCCACTCCACAGACTAACCTAACCCCAACCCCCACTCCACAGACTAACCTAACCCCAACCCCTACTCCACAGACTAACCTAACCCCAACCCCCACTCCACAGACTAACCTAACCCCAACCCCCACTCCACAGACTAACTTAACCCCAACCCTCACTCCACAGACTAACCTAACCCCAACCCCCACTCCACAGACTAACCTAACCCCAACCCCCACTCCACAGACTAACTTAACCCCAACCCTCACTCCACAGACTAACCTAGCCCCTGCTAGTGAACAGGTGTTGTGTTTGTGTTTGGTTTGAAACCTTGTCTTCACCTCCTACGTTTGCATCTCTGGTTCTTGTCCATTATGTTGCACACATCTGTCAGAGGGCCGAGCTCTAGACATACATTCAAACCAGACAAAATTATGCCTGACAACGCAGCCAACTCAATGCTATCCAATGAGATAATGAGTTGAGGGAGGACCTAGATGTGTGTCCTCCATCAGAAAATGTGGGGAGGAAACACACACCTGTGTGAAGGCTGGGTCAGAGGCAGAGCTTTACCCCCACTGAAGAGACCAGGAGTGTCTGAGGAACACAACAGGTAGTATTCACAGACCACTGAAGAGACCAGGGTCGTCTGAGGAACACAACAGGTGGTCTACACTGACCAATGAAGAGACCAGGGTTGTCTGAGGAACACAACAGGTAGTCTACACTGACCACTGAAGAGACCAGGAGTGTCTGAGGAACACAACAGGTAGTCTACACAGAACACTGAAGAGACCAGGGTCGTCTGAGGAACACAACAGGTAGTTTACACTGACCACTGAAGAGACCAGGGTTGTCTGAGGAACACAACAGGTAGTCTACACTGACCACTGAATAGACCAGGGTTGTCTGAGGAACACAACAGATAGTCTACACTGACTACTGAAGAGACCAGGGTTGTCTGAGGAACACGACAGGTAGTTTACACTGAAGAGACAATTTTTTTCTTCATATTGTATTTGGACAAATTCACTTAAACCGATTAAAGGAGTTAATATAGGAATGTTTTGTCTCGTACATTCACAGACCCCGACGACTGAGAAGAGATGAACACCTCTGTAGACAGCAACTCTACTCTCCTCTCCTCCTTCTCTGAACACCTTCAGGTAAAACGTTATAATAACGTCCGATAATAAACCATTGATAATTAATTGAAATATGTGAAAAATGATTAATTAGCAAACTGTTTGTAAATGTCTTATAAATGTCTTACTAATGAATGTTATTATAAAGTCTTACCCACCTTCCTTTCCAGTCTGTCCAGTATGTTCTGTACACTGCTGCTGACTTCATCAACCTCATCCTGGGTCTCCCCACCAATGTCTACATCCTGTGGCTGATAGTGACCGGAGCTGTAGGGACGATGGCTTCAGACTTCTTCTCTCTCAACCTGGCTGTGTCTGAGATCCTCTCTGGCCTGTCCAATCTGATGTTTATTATTGATCGTCTCCTCCTAGAGAATGACACTTTATGGAGTGCTGCGACATTCTTTGAAGGTTTCAATCTCTTTGGCCGTCCTCTTTTCCAGTGCTGTATCTGTGTGGAGCGCTACCTGGCGGTGGTCCACCCTGTAACCTTCCTGAAGTACAAACCCCTGAGATACAGGGTGGGGTGTTGTGGTGTTGTCTGGCTGATGGTGCTTGGGTCCTGCTTTGTAAATATGCTTAGTAAATACCAATCTGCATGGTTCTTTGGTTTGATTTTAAACCTGCTTACTCTTTCCGTGATGTTGTTCTGCTGCCTGGCTGTTCTCTGGGCTCTGAAACGTCCCAGTCCGGGGGAAGGAGAGAGAGAGGGGGAAGGGATGAACAACAGGAAGCTGAGGGCCTTCAGGATCATTTCAATGATCATGGCGTCTATGATTGTCAGTTACCTCCCAATGATTATTCTCCTAATCAGTAATGATTTTATTGACCCACTGGAGATTTTTAAGGGAAGATCCATTTGTTTCTCTATCACTGTTGTCAGTGGGTTTGTTCAGCCCCTCCTCTTCCTCCACAGGTCTGGGAAACTGCCCTGTGTCACGGGACTCTAAGGCTGAGGTCACACTGTTCAAAGACATCAGCTCAGCATCTAATTTTGATTTACATTTCATTGTCAACTAACATGAATTCACGTTAGTTTTCAATGTCATCATATTGATTTTATTTGTTGAAGTTACATAGAAACAACATTGATTTGTCACTGGACATTTTGACTCTTTCCAGACCAGTAATCTGATCCGAGCCAAGCTGTACTGCACTGGCTTGGTTAGAATCTAATCCCCGTAGTTTCTGGGAATGTACTGGAAAGGGAATTATCTGAGCCAGATCATTATGGTTCGGGTCAGCACGGTTGTCTAAAAAGTGTATATCACTAAGTTCTAATTTTGACTAAGACAAGCGATTGGATTAACAACGAACCAATGAGAATGGAATGGGGTGAATAGGGGTTCTGTGGGAATTAAAGGGGCAATCTGGGTTTCAAACAACAACAAAACGGACACCCAACACTTTTTTTGTGTCTTTTTTAAGATAAATGAATTGTCATTTTATTACTGACTATGTTGCCGTCTCCTAGGGTTAAAAGTAAGAGACATATCTGCATAGAAATGGAAATAATCACTTTAAGAACATTTTATCTACAATTTTTTAAATATTAAGATAAATTAATTGTCATTTTATTACTGACTATGTTGCCGTCTCCTAGCCTGTCTGAAACTTGAGAAATAGATAGAATATTTTTGGAATAATCTACAACTGTTAAATGTTATGTTAAAAATACAGTAAATTAATTGTAATACTAGTTTCTGACTGTTTTTCCTGACTGTTTTCCTCTCTCCAGATGTGAAAACTGTGAAATAGAAGCAAGATCTTATAAAGTATAATTTACTGTTGTTAATTAATTAATTCAATTAAGCTGAAATATACATTGTTAACAGTTTTTCTGTTTTTCCATCTCCTAGACATAGTGACACTTGAGAAATAATATTGTTAATGACAAGTTAAATTAAGTTAAATAAATATTAAAATTAATGAATGTTTTGTTTGTTTCTCTTCTCAATCTATTTTTATTGTATACAATACTATATACTATATAATGTGGTAGTTTGTTGACAGCTCGACCGATCATCTGTCATGACCATCTGACATTAAAAAAAGGGGGGCAGTTTAATGAAAAACCTTTAAATTAAGGTTAAAATCTAAGTCATGTGACATGATTTACCAAAACAAAGGTCTCTAGTCATGAGGCATTACAAAATAATATTATTCAAGAATCAATGGCTAAAAAAATGGCGTAATGTAATTCATTTGAATGTCGTACAATGGATGCACCAATCCCAGATAAAGACAAAGGGAATGGGGTTATGTGCACACTGCACAGTCATTCCCCTACTTTTGCATGTCAATGATCAAGTAATGAGGGTGAAGTTTCCCCTAGGTACAGATCCAGGATCAGCTGGTCCCTCCACCAATCCTAACCTCAACCATTGACGGGGACGAGACAAAACTGATCCAAGATCATCATCTATGGACAACTTCACCCAACTCCAATGAGGAGCTGCATTTGTTTACAGAATGATGGACACACAGGTGTTCAGCCTGGACATAGTTTAATATTGAGGAAGCAGAGTTCATCACTACTACTACTACAGTAGTAAGAGCTACTTCCTGTCTGTAACAGCACCAGGAGCAGCACTCTATCCATCAGCCTGGACATAGTTTAATATTCATGAGGCAGAGTTGAAGCAGAGTTATATTCCTTGGGCTACAAGACCTATTTCGTCTAGGACCCCTTTTACTGCCGACACAGAGCCGATTCCATCACGACTGGACTAACGACGTAATCTGCCCGAGGCGTTTTTTTCAACTGTTTCCTACGTCGCGACGTTCCCTGAATGCCCATCTACTAACCTGCTAGCCGCGGCCCGCTAGCTGTCTAGAGCATATCTGACTGCTAGCTGAAGAGGTCCATCGGACAAATTCTTTAGCCACTATACCTATTTTGCCAATTGGCTTGGACCCTTTTACCATATGGAGCCCTGCTGATCCATCACGATTAGTCTGCCGACGTAACAGCTCGCGGGGGCTACAACAGACCTCTTCCGTCGCGACGTCCCTCTAAGGCCCTTCTGTTAGCTTGTTAGCCCTGGCCTGCTAGCTGTCTGAATCGCCTCGTCTCCAGCCCGCCGAGCTACTCACTGGACCGCTATGATCACTTGGCTACGCATGCCTCTCCCTAATGTCAATATGCTTGTTTTGGTTAGTGATTTTTGCCTTATTTCACTGTAGAGACTATAGCCCTGCTCAATACGCCTTAGTTAACCCTTTAGTTCCACCTCCCACACATGCGGTGACCTCACCTGGTTTAAACAATGTTTCTAGAGACAATATCTCTCTCATCATCACTCAATGCATAGGTTTACCTCCACTGTATTCACATCCTACCATACCTTTGTCTGTACATCATGCCTTAAATCTACTCTGCCGTGCCCAGAAACCTGCTCCATTTACTCTCTGTTCCGAACGTACTAGACGACCAGTTCTTAAAGCCTTTAGTCGTATCCTACTCGCCCTCTGTTCCTCTGGTGATATGGAGGTTAACCCAGGCCTTGCAGTGCCAGACTCCACTCCCATTCCCCAGGTGCTCTCATCTGTTGACTTCTGTAACTGTAAAAGCCTTGGTTTCATGCATGTTAACATTAGAAGCCTCCTCCCTCAGTTTGTTTTATTCATTGCTTTAGCACACTCTGCCAACCCGGATGTTCTAGCCATGTCTGAATCCTGGCTTAGGAAGACCACCAAAAACCCTGACATTTCCATTCCTAACCATAACATTTTCAGACAGGATAGAACTACAGAACAGGGCGGAGTTGCAATCAAGTGCAGAGATAGCCTGCAGAGTTCTGTCTTACAATCCAGGTCTGTACGCAAACAATTTGAGCTTCTACTTTTAAAAACCCACCTTTCCAGAAACAAGTCTCTCACCGTTGCTGCTTGTTACAGACCCCCTTCAGCCCCCAGCTGTGCCCTGGACACCATATGTGAATTGATTGCTCCCCATCTATCTTCAGAGCTCGTGCTGTTAGGTGACCTTAACTGGGACATGCTTAACACCCCGGCCATCCTACAATCTTATCTTGATGCCCTCAATCTCACACAAATTATCAACGAACCTACCAGACCCCAAATCCGTAAACACGGGCACCCTCATAGATATCATCCTAACCAACCTGCCCTCAAAATGCACCTCTGCTGTCTTCAACCAGGATCTTAGTGATCACTGCCTCATTGCCTGCATCTGTAATAGGTCTGCGGTCTAACGACCACCCCTCATCACTGTCAAACACTTCCTAAAACACTTCAGCGAGCAGACCTTTCTAATCGACCTGGATTGGGTATCCTGGAAGGATATTGACCTCATCCCTTCAGTAGAGGATGCCTGGTTATTCTTTACAAGTGCTTTCCTCACCATCTTTACTAAGCCCCATTCAATGTGTTTTTAACCAGGAACAGATATAGCCCTTGGTTCTCTCCAGACCTGACTGCCCTTGACCAGCACCAAAACATCCTGTGGCGTACTTCATTAGCATCGAATAGCCCCAATGATATGCAATGTTTCAGGGAGGTTAGGAACCAATATACACAGGCAGTTAGGAAAGCCAAGGCTAGCTTTTTCAAACATAATTTTGCATCCTGTAGCTCTAACTCCAAAAAGTTATGTGACACTAAAGTCCATGGAGAATAAGAGCACCTCCTCCCAGCTGCCCACTGCACTGAGGCTAGGAAACACTGTCACCACCGATAAATCCACTATAATTGAGAATTTCAATAAGCATTTTTCTACGACTGGCTATGCTTTCCACCTGGCTACCCCTACCCCAGTCAACAGCCCTGCACCCCCCACAGCATCTTTCCCAAGTCTCCCCCATTTCTCCTTCACCCAAATCCAGATAGTTGATGTTCTGAAATAGCTGCAAAATCTGGATCCCCACAAATCAGCCGTGCGAGACAATCTGGACCCTCTCTTTGCAAAATTGTCCTCCAAAATTGTTGCAACCCCTATTACTAGCCTGTTCAACCTTTCTTTCGTATCGCCTGAGATCCCCAAAGATTGGAAAGCTGCCGTGGTTATCCCTCTTTTCAAAGGGGGAGACACCCTAGACCCAAACTGCTACAGACCTAAATCTATCCTACTGTGCCTTTCTAAGGTCTTCGAAAGCCAAGTTAACAAACAGATCACCGACCATGTCGAATCCCACTATACCTTCTCTGATATGCAATCTGGTTTCTGAGCTGGTTTCCGAGCTGGCCACGCTCAAGGTCCTAAACCGCCATTGATAAGAGACAATAATGTGCAGCTGTATTCATCGACCTGGCCAAGGCTTTCGACTCTGTCAATCACCACATTCTTATCGGCAGACTCAACAGCCTTGGATTCTCAAATAACTGCCTCGCTTGGTTCAACTAATTCTCAGACAGAATTCAGTGTGTCAAATCGGAGGGCCTGTTGTCCGGAACTCTGGCAGTCTCTATGGGGGATGCCACAGGGTTCAATCCTCGGGCCGACTCTTTTCTCTGTACATCAATGATGTCGCTCTTACTGCTGGTGATTCTCTGATCCACCTCTTCGCAGACGACACCATTCTGTATACTTCTGGCCCTTCTTTGGACACTGTGTTAAGCATCTCCAATCCAAAATTACATCTAGAATTGGCTTCCGCAACAAAGCATCCTTCACTCATGCTGCCTAACATACCTTTGTAAAACTGACTATCCTACCGATCCTTGACTTCAGCAATGTCATTTACAAAATAGCCTCCAACACTCTACTCAGCAAACTGGATGTAGTCTATCACAGTGCCATCCGTTTTGTCACCAAAGCCCCATATACTACCCACCACTGCGACCTGTATGCTCTCGCTGGCTGGCCCTCGCTTCATACTCGTCACCAAACCCACTGGCTCCAGGTCATCTATAAGTATTTGCTAGGAAAAGCCCCGCCATATCTCAGCTCACTGGTCACCATAGCAGTACCCACCCGTAGCACGCGCTCCAGCAGGTATATTTCACTGGTCACTCCCAAAGCCTATTCCTCCTTTGATCGCCTTTCTTCCAGTTCTCTGCTGCCAATGACTGGAACGAACTGAAGCTGGAAACTCATATCTCCCTCACTAACTTTAGGCACCAGCTGTCAGAGCAGCTCACAGATCACTGCATCTGTACATCTGCAAATAGCAAATAGCCCAATCTGCAAATAGCCCATACAACTACCTCATCCCCATACTGTTATTTATTTATTTTTATTTTGCTCATTTGCACCCCAGTATCTCTACTTGCACACTCATCTTCTGCACATCTACCACTCCAGTGTTTAATTGCAATATTGTAATTACTTTGCCACTATGGCCTATTTATTGCCTTACCTCCCTTAACCTACCTCATTGACACACACTGTAAATAAACTTTTTCTATTTTACTATTGACTGTATGTTATGTGTAACTCTGTGTTGCTGTTTGTGTTGCACTGCTTTGCTTTATCTTGGCCAGGGTGCAGTTGTAAGTGAGAACTTGTTCTCAACTAGCCTACCTGGTTAAATAAAGGTATCTGTAACAGCACTGGGAGCCGCACTCTAGTACGTCCATTTTATGACTGTTAAATTAATGATATTAAGCCATTTATACAGACGTTGATTCTTGAAGAATATTACTTTTAATTCCTCATGACTAGAGCCCTTTGTTTTGGTTAATCATGTCACATGACTTAGATTTTAACCTTTTTTTAAAGCTCTTTCATCAAATTCCCCCTATATATGTCAGATGGTCATGCCAGAAGACCGGGCGAGCTGTAGGGGGCGACTTACAGTCAGTGTGTTCTACTAAGGTCAATATGACATCACAATAAACTACCACATATTACAGTCATTGTGTTCTACTAATGCCAGTAACACATCACAGTAAACTACCACATATTACAGTCATTGTGTTCTACTAATGCCAGTAACACATCACAGTAAACTACCACATATTACAGTCAGTGTGTTCTACTAAGGTCAGTAACACATCACAGTAAACTACCACATATTACAGTCAGTGTGTTCTACTAAGATCAGTATGACATCACAATAAACTACCACATATTACAGTCATTGTGTTCTACTAAGATCAGTATGACATCACAATAAACTACCACATATTACAGTCATTGTGTTCTACTAAGGTCAGTATGACATCACAATAAACTACCACATATTACAGTCAGTGTGTTCTACTAAGGTCAGTATGACTTCACAATAAACTACCACATATTACAGTCATTGTGTTCTACTAAGGTCAGTATGACATCACAATAAACTACCACATATTACAGTATTGTATACAATGAAAAGAGAAACAAACAAAACATTCATTAATATTGCTTTTTTTATTGACCTTAATTTAACTTGTCATTAATAATATTATTTCTCAAGTTTTACAACTTCTAGGAAATGGCAAAACAGTCAGACTGTTTTAAATGTATATTATAAATAACTTAGCTTCATTGATTTTAACAATGAACAACTGTAGATTATATTTTTAACGTTCTTGGTTCTATTTCTCAAGTGTCACAGCTGGAGAGAGGAAAACAGTCAGGAAAAACAGTCAGAAACTAATATTACAATTAATTTAAAGTATTTTGAACATAACATTTAACAGTTATAGATTATTAAAAAAAGATGGTTTCTATTTCTCAAGTTCCAAACAGGCTAGATGGCAACATAGTCCGAAACAATATTAAAATGTAACAATTGTAGATAAAACATTTTTTAAAGTGATTGTTTCTATTTCTTTGCAAAAACGTCTCGTACTTTAAAATCCCACACAAATAAAGTGTTGGGTGTTTTGTTGTTGTTTGAAACCCAGATTAAACATAATGGTAGAATCAACGTTGTTTCCACATAACTTGGAGTCAAAACATAAGTTTTGCGAATGTTTGTCTTGTTTTCACATAAGTTTTCAGCCAAATCAAATGATTCAAATTGTAAATCAGAATTAGACGTTGAACTGATGTCAGTGCCCAGTGTGACCTCAGCCTCAGGGTCCCCTGACACAAGGCAGTTTCCCAGACCTGTGGAGGAAGAGGAGGGGCTGAACCAACCCGCTGACAACTGTGATAGAGTAACAAATGGACCACCCCCCCAAAAACTCCACTGATTCTATAAAATGAGAACTGACTAGGAGAAGAACCAGTGGGAGGTAACTGACAATCATAGACACCATGATCATTGAAATGATCCTGAAGGCCCTCAGCTTCATGTTGTTCATCCCTCCCCCCTCTCTCTCTCCTTCCCCCGGGCCGGGACGTTTCAGAGCCCAGAGAACAGCCAGGCAGCAGAACAACATCACAGAAAGAGTAAGTAGATTTAAAATCAAAGCAAAGATCTTCCACCATGCAGATTGGTATTTACCAAGCAGATTTGCAAAGCAGGATCCAAGCACCATCATCCAGACAACACCACAACACCCCACCCTGTATCTCAGGGGTTTGTACTTCAGGAAGGTTACAGGGTGGACCACCGCCAGGTAGCGCTCCACACAGATACAACACTGGAACAGAGGACGACCAAAGAGATTGAAACCCGCAAAGAACGTCCCAACGCTCAAAAAAGTGTCATTCTGTAGGAGGAGACGATAAATAATAAACATCAGATTAGACAGGCTGGAGAGGATCTCAGACACAGCCAGGTTGAGAGAGAAGAAGTCTGAAACCATCGTCCCTCGCACTGCGGTCACTATCACCCACAGGACGTAGACATTGGAGGGGAGACCCAGGATGAGGTTGATAGAGACGGCAGTTGTGAACGTTACATACTTGACATACTGGAAACGAAGATTGTATCACTTTATAATAACATTCAGTTAGTAAGACATTTATAAGAGAAACAGTTTGCTTATTAATCATTATTCACACATTTAAATTCCTTATCAATGGTTTATTATTGGATGTTATTATAACGTTTTACCTGAAGGTGTTCAGAGAAGGAAGAGAGGAGAGTAGAGTTGCTGTCAACAGAGGTGTTCATGTCTTCTCAGTATTCGGGGACTGTGAATGTACGAGACAAAACATTTATATTTTGACTCTTTTAATTGGTATAAGTAAATATGTCCAAATACAATATGAAGAAATATATTGTCTCTTCAGTGTAGACTACCTGTCGTGTTCCTCAGACAACCCTGGTCTCTTCCGTGGTCAGTGTAGACTGCTTGTTGTGTTCCTCAGACAACCCTGGTCTCTTCAGTGGTCAGTGTAGACTGCCTGTTGTGTTCCTCAGACAACCCTGGTCTCTTCAGTGGGTCTAAAGCTCTGCCTCTGACCCAGCCTTCACACAGGTGTGTTTCCTCCCCAACTTTCCTGACGGACAACACAACGCAAATCTAGTTCGTCCCCTAACGCACGATCTCATTGGATAGCTTTGAGTTGGCTGCGCTGTTAACCATCATTTTGTCTGGTTTGAATCTCCCCTAAGGCTCGGCCCTGCCTTTGCACAGGCGTTTGTTACTTAATGGAGAAATGTATTCAGCCAGAACCAGATATGCAAACGTAGGAGGTCAAGGCCAGTGCCAAACCAAACATGGACACAACACATGTTCTGTAGCAGGGGTTAGCTTAGTCTGTGGGCTGGAATATGATTGGGTGTAATAGGGGAAGAGGCGTGATAAACGCTGTTCATAATTTTTCAATTGGTTTACGGATCTGTAGTTGTGTTGAAAATGTAAACCTTGATGGACAACGAAAAGCAAATCTAAACCCCACCCCCTCAACACTTGCCCTCATTGGACAGTTTTTACGCATCATTTAGTCTGGTTTGAATGTGCTCTAAAGCTCGGCCCTACCTTCACACAGGTGTGTGTTACGTCATGGAGAAACCTATTGGGTCAGTTTGATCCAAGGGGCCCATAAGACTCAGGAAATGTCTTTTTTACACCTTTTGATTATAGACCTTCTCATTACTTGTTATTCAGACTTACCATGTGCAGGTGAGTAACCAGGTTTGCTGGTATGTCTACCTTTCACACACTGAATAAATGTCAATACAATCTCAGAAAACTCACCCACTGGGTGGAATAGCAATTTGATCAGGGAGTTTTTCTTCAATTCGTTTTTCTAAAGCAATCCCTTTAAATACTATGTACCTTTAATTAGAAATCAGCACAACATTAGAATGTAGCCAATGGAGAATGAGTTCAGTGAAAGAAAGCCATCAAAACATATTCATCTCAGTTTCTGAACCCATGCATAGCTAACACAATGGATAGATGTTGACCTAATAGTTGGGCAGAGTTGGTAAAATCTTATAAAAAATATTCAAAGCTGGAATGGCTGCCAAAGGTGCTGGCAATGGTGCTGCCAAAGGTGCTTCCAACCTCAAAACACCTGTCGGAAGACGACAGTGTAGAGGCGACTCCGGGATGCTGGCCATCGAGGCAGAGTTCCTCTGTCCAGTGTGTGTGTTATTTTGCCCATCTTATTCTCAACTTTTTTTTGGCCAGTCTGAGATATGGCTTTTTCGTTACAACTCTGCCCAGAAGGCCAGCATCCCGTAGTCGCCTCTTCACTGTTGACGTTAAGACTGGTGTTTTGCGGGTAGTATTTAATAAAGCTGCTAGTTGAGGACTTGTGAGGCATCTGTTTCTCAAACTAGACACTCTAGTGTACTTGTCCTCTTGCTCAGTTGTGCACCGGGGCCTCCCACTCCTCTGTATATTCTGGATTCAATCTTACTCCTGTATTGACTCGTTGCCTTTTTGATGGTTCGTCGCAAGGCATAGCGGGATTTCTTGTAAACTTCTGGATTAGAGTCCAGCACCTTAAAAGCGGCAGCTCTATCCTTTAGCTCAGTGCGAATGTTGCTTGTAAATCCATGGCTTCTGGTTTGGGTATGTACGGACAGTCACTGTGGGGACAACGTCCTCGATGAACTTATTGATAAAGCCAGTGACTGATGTGGTGTATTCCTCAATGTCATCGGAAGAATCCCGGAACATGTTCCAGTCTGTGATAGCACAACAGTCCTGTAGTTTAGCATCTGCTTCATCTGATCACTTTTTTATAGACCGAGTCATTGGTGCTTCCTGCTTTAAATTTTTCTTGTAAGCTGGAATCAGGAGGATAGAGATGTGGTCGGATTTATCAAATGGAGGGCGAGGGAGAGATTTGTATGCGTCTCTGTGTGTGGAGTACAGGTTATCTAGAATGTTTTGCACATTTAATATGTCGATAGAGATTTGCTAGAACTGATTTAAGTTTCCCTGCATTAAAGTCTCCGGCCACCAGGAGTGCCGCCCCTGGGTAAGTGGTTTCCTGTTTGCTCATTTCCTTATACAGCTGACTGAGTGCGGTCTCATTGCTAGCATCGATTTGTGGTGGTAAATAAACAGCCATGAAAAGTATAGCTGAGAACTCTCTAGCAAGTAGTGTGGCCTGCAATTATTCACAATATACTGTACTTCAGTTGAGCAAAAGTGTTACAATGTCTAGGATATGGCAAAACAGTCAGAAAAAATGTTAAAAATGTATATTACAACTAATTTAGCTTCATTTAATTTAAAAATTAACAACTGTAGATTATATTGTTTAACGTTATTGGTTCTATTTCTCAAGTGTCACAGCTGGAAAGAGGAAAACAGTCAGGAAAAGCAGTCGGAAACCAAAATTACAATTAATTAAAAGTATTTTTAACATAACTTTTAACAGTTGTAGATTATTCAAAAAATATGCTTTCTAGTTCTCAAGTTTCAGACAGGCTAGGAGATGGCATCATAGTCAGCAACAATATTATTCGTTTAACTTAAAATGTAATAATTGTAGATAAAACATTTTTTTTTGTATCTTACTTTTAAATTCCCAAACAAAACAAAAACAAAAAAGTGTTGGGTGTTTGAAACCCAGAAAGCCTCTTTAATTCACAAACAACTACTATTCCGCCCCAATTCTGTTCTCATTGGTTCCGGGTTTGTACAGATTGGATTGGATCGGCTTAGTGATGAGGAAAAAACAATATCTCGCCAGTGACGTGCCACTGGGCACAAAATGGTAGAATCAATGTTGTTTCCACGTAACTTCAACAAATAAAATCAACATGACAACGATAAATCAAGGTGGAAAACTATTTGGATGTCAACTTGAAAGAGTTTCGCGAGTGTTTGTTTTTCTTTTTTTCTTTCAACTTTTCGTCCAAATTAAATGGTTCAAATTGTAAATCAAAATTAGAACTGATGTCAGCGTAGAAGAATATACCCATTTTATAGACAGAAGCAACAGACACATTTGTCTGTACCCATTTGTACAGACACATAAAATAGAGAGGCGGCAATCCTATTGCGTTGATGTACAATTCCTTAAAGGTTGTTTATTTTGGTTAGTTTCCTTGATGTCAGTGCCTAATGTGCCCTCAGCCTCAGGGTCCCCTGACACAGGGCAGTTTCCCAGACCTGTGCAGGTAGAGGAGGGGCTGAACCAACCCACTGACAATAGCGAAAGAGCAACAACTGGAACATCCCCCAAGAAACTCCACTGTTTCTTTAGAATGATAACTGAATAGGTTAAGAACCAGTGGGAGGTAGCTGACAATCATAGACACCATGATCATTTGATCTTGAAGGCCCTCAGCATCATGTTATTCATCCCCTCCCTCTCTCTCTCCTTCCCCCGGACCGGGACGTTTCAGAGCCCAGAGAACAGCCAGGTTCTCGTAAACAGGTTAAAAATCAATGCAGATTGGTATTTACCAAGCATATTTGCAAAGCAGGAGCAATGCACCATCAGCCAGACAACACCACAACATCTCACCCTAAATCTCAGGGGTTTGTACTTCAGTAAGGGAATACCCCCATGATATGGACAAAAATGAATGGGAACTTATTGGCACCGTACGAAACATGAACACGATGTACAATACCACTCAAATGGACGTTGTTTCATTCAAAACGTATCGCAAATGCCATATGGCAAATGCCAAGTGTCCCAGCAAAAATCCAATAGATGACGAGCGCTCTCCACTGTAAATGTTTTGTTCAGTTATACATGTATAGGAACTGTATGAACATACTTATGTCATATTTCATTGCCAATTTTTTTTTTAAATTGTCCATAAGGCACATGTTTTGTCCATTTGTGATATGATTTCATAGGAAGTCAAAAGTTGAAGTCAAAAGTCAGTGAACCATTGCCAAATGCCATAAGAAATGTCCAAATGCAATATGAAAGTATTGAAAGTGCCAAATCAGGATGTTATGTCCATTTACCATGTACGATCACAGGAAGTTGGTTTCCAAACCCGAAAGTCAGTGAACCATGTCCAAATGGCATTTATACTGCCCAAATGATATATAGCATTTTGTTAAGCCATGAATCAACCTATATGGTATATTTGTCATGTATGATGAGGGAGAAGTGGTACTCTGTTGTTTTGTAACGATTTTTGAATAGTGACCAAAATGACCAGGGGCACGGGTGGAGGGTGCTCCCTACCCAACCGTAGACTACGTGCGCATTTTTTTTAAAAAACGTGCTCCTGGTGCTCCCATTCCAATAACCAGGTGCACGGCTGTCCATTTGCAATATGTTTCAATGGGCATTTACCATCACGAATTTGACAGAAATGCAGAAATGCAAAATTCACTGGCCAGATGAACTCGGGATGGCCGGGCAGTGATTCTGGTTCCTCTCCATCACTCGTTGGTGTTGATTTCAGAATGTCAATTTGGTGATGGTCTATCACTGTTTAAACATATTGAAAATGGACAAAATTCAGCCAGCAAGTCACTGTCCGTTAGTCAAATAGATATTCTGACACCAAACTGATACAAACTGACACCACATCCACTTTTTCCAACTCGTTTAGAAGCCAACTATCACATATTTCAGAGCAGGCCCAAAATGTACAGCGCCTTCAGTTTAAACCATAATAAAAACACAAAACATGTAGTTACGTTCTCGCTGCGGGTCCAATTCTGACATTATGTGTAGGCCTAAATGAGGCAACCCCAAATACCAAGTTTGGGCTCAATAAGTCATTTGGAGCTAGAGCAGCGACCTTAATAGGTGCTGAAAATCCACATTTTCAGTGAGTTGCTACAAGGTTCTTAAATAAGCTGTCGGACAGAAACGTTAGGCTCTGTCTCTACGGGTCAAGGCGGTTTCAGTGCACCTAGTCTTGCGACTCTGGGATTTTTCTAAATGTCGTCATTTTCGTGATGGTCCAAATGAATTTAAGTTATTACAAATGTACGAGGCTGTTTCTCGGTCTGAGAACCTTCTAGAGCCACATAACTCACCACACACTATCGACTTGAGCTCTAGAACAGGTTTCTAAAGTTTCAGAGCTCTTGGTATGACGGTTCTTTGATAGTTCAAACAAAGGTAGTTATTGCAGGCTCTGTGTGTCTGTAAGCCCCACACTGTGTCACTTTGTCCTTGCTGTTTGTGTGTGTGTCAGTTTTCTTGGAAATCTGATGGGAGACATAACTGATTTACAGTTCATGAGGGTTACCTAATCACACATATGAAGTTTTGGAAAGCTGTGAATTTTTTTAACCCTTCAAAACAGCCCCTACGTACACAATTTAATGCAGGTTGGCACAGGAAGCTGACAGTAAACACATATCCTCATTGGGGTAGGCTCTTACAGAATCCTGATTTTAAAGTCTTTACATTAAGAACTGACTGATTTACAGAGGTGTTGAATAAGTGTGTGTGATTTCAGAAAATCACAGAAATCTCGCAGAGCTCCGAAACCCGTCTGAACATGCCGCAAATGGATCTGCATCACCAATTGTACATTGTACGATTTCTCTTAAATTACGATAGATAAATGGCTGGTTCTTTTTTTCCTGACATCGTAGGTTCAAGTACTTTGACCTGAAGCGGTAAAATTAGCACTCTATTTTAGTTTTTGATATTTAAACGCAGAAAAATGGCCTTAAACTTTAGTAACTCCCCATCCCGGGTCCGGGAGCGTAATCATCGACTGACACTAATTAGCATAACGCAACGGACATAAATATTCCTAGAAAATATTCCTATTCATGAAAATCACAAGTGAATTTACAGCCAAAGCTCAACAAGCAGCCTCCTGGGTGGCGCTGTGGTTAAGGGCGTACTGCAGCGCCAGCTGTGCCATCAGAGTCCCTGGGTTCGCGCCCAGGCTCTGTCGTAACCGGCCGCGACCAGGAGGTCCGTGGGGCGACGCACAATTGGTCTAGTCCTTGTCTCATCGCGCACCAGTGACTCCTGTGGCGGGCCGGGCGCAGTGCGCGCTAGCCAAGGTTGCCGGGTGCACGGTGTAGCCTCCGACACATTGGTGCTGCTGGTTTCCGGGTTGGATGCGCGCTAAGAAGCAGTGCGGCTGGTTGGGTTGTGTATCGGAGGACGCATGACATTCAACCTTCGTCTCTCCCGAGCCCATACGGGAGTTGTAGCTACTACAACAATTGGATACCACGAAATTGGGGTAAAAAAAATAAAATAAATAAAATAAAATAAAAGCTCGACAAGCATTTGTGTAAGTTTATCGATAGCCTAGCATAGCATTTTGTCCAGCTAGCAGCAGGTAACTTGGTCACAGAAAAATCTAATTAAATCGTTTACCTTAGATGAGCTTCGGATGTTTTCACTCATAAGACTCCCATAGCCAATGTTCCTTTTTTCAAAAAATATTATTTTTGTAGGCGAAATAGCTCCGTTTGTTCTTCACGTTTTGCTGAGAAATCGCCCGGAAATTGCAGCCATGAAAACGCCAAAAAATATTCCAAATTAGCTCCATAATATCGACAGAAACATGGCAAACGTTGTTTATAATCAATCCTCAAGGTGTTTTTCAAATATCTATTCAATAATATATCCACCGGGACAATTTGTTTTTCAGTAGGACCGATTGAACTAATGGCTACCTCTGTATTTTACGCGAGAATCACTATGGGAGCCATCAGGTGACCAGCTGCGCAATGTAGCCGCTTACGGGTATTCTTCAACTTAAATGCGTGAAACTACGTCACAATGCTGTAGACACCTTGGGGAATACGGAGAAATAGTAATCTGGTTGATAGCCCATTCACTGCTCAATAGGGACACATTGGAACGCAGAGCTTTCAAAAGATGAGTCACTTCAGGATTGGATTTTTCTCAGGCTTTCGCCTGCAATATCAGTTCTGTTATACTCACAGACAATATTTTACAGTTTTGGAAACTTTAGAGTGTTTTCTATCCTAAGCTGTCAATTATATGCATATTCTAGCATCTTGTCCTGACAAAATATCCTGTTTACTACGGGAACGTTATTTTTCCAAAAACAAAAATACTGCCCCCTAGTCACAAAAGGTTAACTCAAAAAGCGTTGAGACCTCGACGCCATCTTTTTCGGGGCTAACAGACGTTAGTCCAAACCCATGCTCACTAAGTTTCGTCTTCTAAGTCTTTTCCGTTTAGGATAAATGGCCACGTCGTGATTGGTGATGTTTTGTACATTTGCAATAAGATTGGATTCGCCATCTGGTGGAATTTACCGGGACAGCGGAAAAATGTAAGGGACCGTAAATTTGCCATATGCAGTTACTCATCTATATTACAGCAAATGCCAAAAAGTGCAATTCATGTATGGAAGGATACAGGGTGGACCACCGCCAGGTAGCGCTCCGCACAGATACAGCACTGGAACAGAGCACAACCAAAGAGATTGAAACCGGAAAAAATGCCCCAACGCTCCATAAAGCGCCATTCTTTTGGATGTAATAATGAATAATATACATCAGATTGGACAGGCTGGAGAGGATCTCAGACACAGCCAGGTTGAGAGAGAAGAAGTCTGAAGCCATCGTCCCTACAGCTCCAGTCACTATCAGCCACACGATGTAGACATTGGTGGGGAGACCCAGGATGAGGTTGATAGAGACGGCAGCTGTGAACGGTACACACTGGACAAACTGGAAAGGAAGGTGGGTAAGACTTTATAATAACAGTCATTAGTAAGACATTTATAAGACATTTACAAACAGTTTGCTAATTAATCATTATTCACACATTTCAATCCCTCATCTATGGTTTATTATTGGAAGTTATCTTCTCAGTCGTTGGGGTTTGTGAATGTACGAGACAAAACATACCTATTTGGACTCCTTTAATCGGTTTAAAGTGAGTTTATCAAACAATATGAAGAAGAAAATGTAATAAAATGGTCTCTTCAGTGGTCAGTGTAGACTACCTGTAGTGTTCCTCAGACAACCCTGGTCTCTTCAGTGGTCAGTGTAGACTACCTGTTGTGTTCCTCAGACAACCCTGGTCTCTTCAGTTGTCAGTGTAGACTACCTGTCTTGTTCCTCAGACAACCCTGGTCTCTTCAGTGGTCAGTGTAGACTACCTGTTGTGTTCCTCAGACAACCCTGGTCTCTTCAGTTGTCAGTGTAGACTACCTGTCTTGTTCCTCAGACAACCCTGGTCTCTTCAGTGGTCAGTGTAGACTACCTGTCTTGTTCCTCAGACAACTCTGGTCTCTTCAATGGTCAGTGAAGACTACCTGTCTTGTTCCTCAAACAACCCTGGTCTCTTCAGTGGTCAGTGTAGACTAATTGTCTTGTTCCTCAAACAACCCTGGTCTCTTCAGTGGTCAGTGTAGACTAATTGTCTTGTTCCTCAGACAACCCTGGTCTCTTCGGTGGTCAGTGAATACTACCTGTTGTGTTCCTCAGACAACCCTGGTCTCTTCAGTGGGTCTAAAGCCCTGCCTCTGACCCACACACAGGTGTGTGTTTCGTCCCCACCTTTTCTGATGGACAACTCAACACACATCTAGGTCCTCCCCCAACCCATTATCTCATTGGATAGCATTGAGTTAGCTGCGTTGTTAACCATCATTTTGTCTGGTTTGAATCTCCCCTAAAGCTCGGCCCTGCCTTTGCACAGGCGTTTGCTACTTAATGGAGAAATGTATTCAGCCAGAACCAGATATGCAAACGTAGTAGGCGAAGGCCAGTTCCAAACCAAACATGGACACAACACATGTTCTGTAGCAAGGTAACATTAGGTAAGTCTGTGGAGTGAGTTGGGCTTGGGATAATGGGGGAAGCTGTGGGATTAACGCTGTTCATCATGTTCAATTCTGTAACTTTCAGTGTCAAAAATGGAAAATTCCTCACCTTACGTGACTGACAACTCATAACAAGTCTCAGTACTCCCCCATAACTTGTTCTCATTGGATAGCATTGAGTGGGCAGTTTTTACGCATCATTCTGTCTAGAGCTCTGCTCCATCTCACGTCATGAACAAATCTATTGGACCAGTGTGATCCAAGGGGCCGAATCAGACTCAGGAAATGTCCTTTTACGCCTTCTGTTTTTAATGTATTTATTTAACTCTTATACAATCAGATGAGTTGACTGAGAACACGTTCTCATTTACAGCAACAAACTGGTGAGGAGCTACAGAGGAGAGGAGGGGGGGTAAATGAGCCAATTGGAAGCTGAGGACACCGGGGTGATGGTTTGAGGGCCATATTGGGGATTTAGCCAGGGCACCGGGGTTAACACCACTACTCTTGTGCCAAGGGATCTTTAGTGACCACAGAGAGTCAGGATATCTGTTAAACATCCCATCTGAAAGATGGACAAACACTGCCTGGCTTCAGAGTAAAACCAGCAGTGGGCTTTGGATTGAACAGCTGCTCAGTTTATTCAGACTTACCCACTTTGGATTGAACAGCTGCTCAGTGGTGTTTTATTTATCTATTTTTATTCCAGCCTATACAGTATAGAAGCCTGTCTGACTCCTTCCTTCATATACAGGCCTATACAGTATAGAAGCCTGTCTGACTCCTTCCTTCATATACAGGCCTATACAGTAGAAGCCTGTCTGACTCCTTCCTTCATATAAATCAAATCAAATCAAATCAAATCAAATTTGTCACATACACATGGTTAGCAGATGTTAATGCGAGTGTAGCGAAATGCTTGTGCTTCTAGTTCCGACAATGCAGTAATAACCAACAAGTAATCTAACTAACAATTCCAAAACTACTGTCTTGTACACAGTGTGAGGGGATAAAGAATATGTACATAAGGATATACGAATGAGTGATGGTACAGAGCAGCATAGGCAGATACAGTAGATTGTATCGAGTACAGTATATACATATGAGATGAGTATGTAAACAAAGTGGCATAGTTAAAGTGGCTGGTGATACATGTATTACATAAGGATACAGTCGATGATATAGAGTACAGTATATACGTATGCATATGAGATGAATAATGTAGGGTAAGTAACATTATATAAGGTAGCATTGTTTAAAGTGGCTAGTGATATATTTACATCATTTCCCATCAATTCCCATTATTAAAGTGGCTGGAGTTGAGTCAGTGTCAGTGTGTTGGCAGCAGCCACTCAATGTTAGTGGTGGCTGTTTAACAGTCTGATAGCCTTGAGATAGAAGCTGTTTTTCAGTCTCTCGGTCCCAGCTTTGATGCACCTGTACTGACCTCGCCTTCTGGATGATAGCGGGGTGAACAGGCAGTGGCTCGGGTGGTTGATGTCCTTGATGATCTTTATGGCCTTCCTGTGACATCGGGTGGTGTAGGTGTCCTGGAGGGCAGGTAGTTTGCCCCCGGTGATGCGTTGTGCAGACCTCACTACCCTCTGGAGAGCCTTACGGTTGAGGGCGGAGCAGTTGCCGTACCAGGCGGTGATACAGCCCGCCAGGATGCTCTCGATTGTGCATCTGTAGAAGTTTGTGAGTGCTTTTGGTGACAAGCCGAATTTCTTCAGCCTCCTGAGGTTGAAGAGGCGCTGCTGCGCCTTCTTCACAATGCTGTCTGTGTGAGTGGACCAATTCAGTTTGTCTGTGATGTGTATGCCGAGGAACTTAAAACTTGCTACCCTCTCCACTACTGTTCCATCGATGTGGATAGGGGGGTGTTCCCTCTGCTGTTTCCTGAAGTCCACAATCATCTCCTTAGTTTTGTTGATGTTGAGTGTGAGGTTATTTTCCTGACACCACACTCCGAGGGCCCTCACCTCCTCCCTGTAGGCCGTCTCGTCGTTGTTGGTAATCAAGCCTACCACTGTTGTGTCGTCCGCAAACTTGATGATTGAGTTGGAGGCGTGCGTGGCCACGCAGTCGTGGGTGAACAGGGAGTACAGGAGAGGGCTCAGAACGCACCCTTGTGGGGCCCCAGTGTTGAGGATCAGCGGGGAGGAGATGTTGTTGCCTACCCTCAGCACCTGGGGGCCTATACAGTATAGAAGCCTGTCTGACTCCTTCTTCATATACAGGACTATACAGTATAGAAGCCTGTCTGACTCCTTCCTTCATATACAGGCCTATACAGCAGAGGTTCATTTCTAATAGATCAACTGAGGACAAAGGGAATGTGGTTATGTGCACATTGCACAGTCATTCCTCTACTTTTGCATGTCAATGATCTGTGTAAAGAGGGTGAAGTTTCCCCTAGGTACAGATCTAGGATCAGCTGGTCCCTCCAGCAATCCTAACCTCAACCATTGATGTGGACAAGGCAAAACTGATCCAAGATCATCATCTAGGGGCAACTTCACCCAACTCCAATGAGGAGCTGCATTTGTTTACAGAATGATGGACATACAGGTGTTCAGCCTGGACATAGTTTAATATTCAGGAAGCAGAGTTCATCACTACAGATAGTAGTAAGAGCTACTTCCTGTCTGTGACAGCACCAGGAGCCGCACTCTATCCATCAGCCTGGACATAGTTTAATATTGAGGAAGCAGAGTTCATCACTACAGATAGTAAGTAGTAAGAGCTACTTCCTGTCTGTGACAGCACCAGGAGCCGCACTCTATCCATCAGCCTGGACATAGTTTAATATTGAGGAAGCAGAGTTCATCACTACAGATAGTAGTAAGAGCTACTTCCTGTCTGTGACAGCACCAGGAGCCGCACTCTATCCATCAGCCTGGACATAGTTTAATATTGAGGAAGCAGAGTTCATCACTACAGATAGTAAGTAGTAAGAGCTACTTCCTGTCTGTAACAGCACCAGGAGCAGCACTCTATCCATCAAGGACAAGGTGGTAGTGATACATTTAACTAGACAACATTTTATTTACAAAAGTCAGAGAACGATCAACAAGAGTTTCCACAGTTCAGATGTGATTGGACCATTTATTAAAGTATGAAGAACAACAAGGAACCATCAGATATAAACAACCACCTTTAACTGATTCAAGTTTACTTTTCTAACTAGAACAATAATCAGTAAAGTTCACTTAAAGGTTCAGTCTGGGATTGGTACATCCATTTTAAGACTGTTAAATTAATGATATAAAGCCATTTATGCAGACGTTGATTTTTGAAGAATATGACTTTTAATTCCTCAATACTAGAGCCCTTTGTTTTGGTTCATCAGGTCACATGACTTAGATTTTAACCATTTTTTTAAAAGCTTTTTCATCAAACTGTCCCCTTTTTATGTCAGATGGTCATGCCAGAAGACCGGGCGAGCTGTAGGGGGCGACTTACAGTCAGTGTGTTCTACTAAGGTCAGTATGACATCACAATAAACTACCACATATTACAGTCATTGTGTTCTACTAAGGTCAGTATGACATCGCAGTAAACTACCACATATTACAGTCATTGTGTTCTACTAAGGTCAGTATGACATCGCAGTAAACTACCACATATTACAGTCGTTGTGTTCTACTAAGGTCAGTATGACATCGCAGTAAACTACCACATATTACAGTCATTGTGTTCTACTAAGGTCAGTATGACATCGCAGTAAACTACCACATATTACAGTCATTGTGTTCTACTAAGGTCAGTATGACATCGCAGTAAACTACCACATATTACAGTCATTGAATAAAATAAAAATAGATTGAAAAGAGAAACAAAGAAAACAGTCATTAATATTAATATTACTATTTATTTAACTTAATTTAACTTGTCATTAACAATATTATTTCTCAAGTGTCAGTACGTATAGGAGATGGCAAAACAGTGAGAAAAACTGTTGAACATTTATATTACTACTAATTTAGCTTAATTTAACAATGAACAACTGTAGATTATGTTTTTAACATTCTTGGTTCTATTTCTCAAGTGTCACAGCTGGAGAGAGGAAAACAGTCAGGAAAAACAGTCAGAAAATAATATTACAATTAATTGAACATATTTTTAACATAACATTTAACAGTTGTAGATCATTCAAACAAAATATATGGTTTCTAATTCTCAGGTTTCACACAGGCTAGGAGACGGCAACAAAGTCAGAAATAATATTTCAATAAACTTAACTTAACATTTATCAATTGTAGATAAAACATTTCTTAAAGATATCATTTCTAATTTCATGCAAATTTGTCTCATACTTTTTTAGTCCTTTTTGTTGTTGTTTGAAACCCAGATTACCTCTTCAATTCCCACACATCTTCTATTCTCATTGGATCCGGGTTTATATATATATATATATAAATATATATTGCCAGAGCCATGCCACTGGACACAAAATGGTAGAATCAGTGTTGTTTCCAAATAGTCATCAAAGTTAACCAATTTCGGGAATGGTGGTATTTTTGTCACCCAACTTTTAGTCCAAATCCAATTACTCAAATTTAAACTCAAAATTAGACGTTGAACTGATGTCTGTGCCAAGTGTGACCTCAGGCTCAGGGTCCCCTGACACAGGGCAGTTTCCCAGACCTGTGGAGGAAAAGGAGGGGCTGAACAAACCCACTGACAACAGTGATAGAGAAACAAATGGACCATCCCCCCAAAAACTCCACTGGATCTATACAATTATAACTGACTAGGAGAAGAACCAGTGGGAGGTAACAGATAATCATAGACACCATGATCATTGAAATGATCCTGAAGGCCCTCAGCTTCATGTTGTTCATCCCTTCCCCCTCTCTCTCTCCGTCCCCCAGACCGGGACGTTTCAGAGCCCAGAGAACAGCCAGGCAGCAGAACAACATCACAGAAAGAGTAAGTAGATTTACAATCAAAGCAAAGATCTTCCACCATGCAAATTGGTAATTACCAAGCAGATTTACAAAGCAGGAGCCAAGCACCAACAGCCAGACAACACCACAACACCCCACCCTGTACCTCAGGGGTTTGTACTTCAGGAAGGTTACAGGGTGGACCACCGCCAGGTAGCGCTCCACACAGATACAGCACTGGAACAGAGGACGACCAAAGAGATTGAAACCGGCAAAGAATGTCCCAACGCTCCGTAAAGTGTCATTCGGTAGGAGGAGACGATAAATAATAAACATCAGATTGGACAGGATGGAGATGATCTCAGACACAGCCAGGTTGAGAGAGAAGAAGTCTGAAGCCATCGTCCCTACAGCTCCGGTGACTATCAGCCACACGACGTAGACATTGGTGGGGAGACCCAGGATGAGGTTGATGGAGTCGGCAGCAGTGTACAGAACATACTGGACAGACTGGAAAGGAAGATTGTATCACTTTATAATAACATTCAGTTAGTAAGACATTTATAAGATGAACAGTTTGCTTATTAATCATTATTCACACATTTCAATTCCTTATCAATGGGTTATTATTGGGTGTTATTATAACGTTTTACCTGAAGGTGTTCAGAGAAGGAGGAGAGGAGAGTAGAGTTGCTGTCTACAGAGGTGTTCATCTCTTCTCAGTGTTCGCGGTCTGTGAATGTACGAGACAAAACATTTATATTTTGACTCCTATAATTGGTATAAGTAAATTTGTCCAAATACAATGTGAAGAAAAATATTGTCTCTTCAGTGTAGACTACCTGTCGTGTTCCTCAGACAACCCTGGTCTCTTCCGTGGTCAGTGTAGACTGCTTGTTGTGTTCCTCAGACAACACTGGTCTCTTCCGTGGTCAGTGTAGACTACCTGTTTTGTTCCTCAGACAACCCTGGTCTCTTCCGTGGTCAGTGTAGACTACCTGTCGTGTTCCTCAGACGACCCTTGTCTCTTCAGTGGCCAGTGTAGACTACCTGTTGTGTTCCTCAGACAACCCTGGTCTCTTCAGTGGTCAATGTAGACTACCTGTTGTGTTCCTCAGACAACCTGGTCTCTTCAGTGGGTCTAAAGCACTGCCTCTGACCCAGCCTTCACACAGGTGTGTGTTTCCTCCCCACCTTTTCTGATGGAAAACACAACACACATCTAGGTCCTCCCTCAACTCATTATCTCATTGGAGTTGGCTGCGTTGTCAGGCATCATTTTGTCTGGTTTGAATGTTTGTCTAAAGCTCGGCCCTCTGACAGATGTGTGCAACATAATGGACAAATGTATTCAGCCAGAACCAGAGATGCAAACGTAGGAGGTGAAGACAAGGTTTCAAACCAAACACGACCACAACCCCTGTTCCCTAGCAGGGGTTAGGTTAGTCTGTGGAGTGGGGGTTGGGGTTAGGATAGTCTGTGGGTTGGGGTTAGGTTAGTCTGTGGAGTGGGGGTTGGGGTTAGGTTAGTCTGTGGAGTGGGGGTTGGGGTGATGGGTGAAGAGGCAGGATAAAGAATGTTCTTCAAATTTAATTTGTTGAGGGATCCGTAGTTAAATCGGAAATTAAAACCTTGTCGCCTTTTCTGACGGACAACACAATGTCCTCCACAAACGTTTCCTCTCATTGGATAACATCGAGTGGGCGGTTTTTACACATTAATTGTGTCCGGTTTGAATATAACCCTAAAGTTCGGACCTCAGACAGGTGTGTGTTATGTCATGGAGAAATCTATTGGGCCAGAACCAGACATGCAAACAGAGTGTGGAACAAATGGCACCTTATTACCATTTCATATTCCCCCAGGACTCTAAAGTAGTACACTATATAGGGAATAGGGCTCTGGTCTAAAGTAATACACTATATAGGGAATGGGGCTCTGGTCTAAAGTAGTGCACTATATAGGGAATACAGGGTCATTTGGGTCATCCTTATTGGGGTAGACAATTTTAGAATTTTGAGTTTTAAGTCTTTACGTTAAGAACTGACTTATTTACAGAGGGTTTAGTGAGTGTGTGTTTTTCAGAAAATCCCAGAAAATCCCAGAAATCTCTCAGAGCTCCGAAGCACACTTTAAAAAGATTCGTATGAACACGCTGCAACTGGATCTGTAACTGATAAATAGATAAATAGACGATAGATAAATGGCTGGTTCTTTTTTTATTGACACCGTACGTTCCTTTACTTTGATGTGAAGCGGAAAAATTATTGCTCTATTTTCATTTTGGACCTTTAATCCCAGAAAAATGGCCATAACTCAAAAACCGTTGAGGCCTAGACGCCATCTTGTTTGGGGCCAACTGCCCATTACGCAAAACCTATGCTCACCAAGTTTCGGCTTCAAAATATTTTCCGTTAAGGAGACAAGGCCACGTCGTGATTCGTGATGTTTTGTACATTTGCAATATGATTCCATTCGCCCTTTTGCGGGATTTACCGGGACAGCGGAAAAATTACCAAAATTTGATTATTTTATAAAACGGAAACCGAATGTCCGAGAGAGTTCGTTTGATGACTTCCTGGAAGATCTGGCCCTGCCGCACGGCCTGACGCCATCCGCAAATTTGACAAACGTTTTCAGGCACATCTAGTAAGGGACCGTACATTTGCAATGTGGATGTTCTCACTAACCATATGGCAAATGTCAAAATGTTCCCTTAAGGTATGGAAGGTCAGTCCCATGCATGCACATCTCCATCCATGAATTTAAGAGAGATAACATTTATACAGCCCCAACCCTCAGATGTTTACTACAAAATGACGGGTTGCATGAGCTTAACAAAAATGTGGCTTTTTGGTTTGAACCCTTTACTTCCCCTTCAACTATGTTAACAATCTGAATAATGATCAAACAAGATGAATTCACACAGTGCCATTAACAGTGGTAAAATGTAATGATGATAACAAATAATATTGAAACCTGCTAAGTCAATAAACAGTATAATATGTTCAATAGAATCAAAACAGAATGTCAGATATACAGATAAATGTGGGCTAAATCAGAGTCACACAGAGTGATTCTTGGTGGTCTTTAACAAATCTACTTTGAAACTAAAGTATCCACCTCACACACATAGTTATGGGCTTAAACAAAATAAGACACCTGTACCATGTCAGATATAGAGATGAAATGTATTACATTTTGAGTTTGCATCACAATATTACAGTTTATATACATCACAGAAGACTGAAATATAACCAAACTGTTAGACATAGAAACACCAGATTTACACTTCATTTATTCTCTTCTATTATGATTAATAATTATTAAATTAGCAAAAATATTAATAACATTACACCCATGAGGCCACTAGAGGGAGATTTGGTCTTTTGACTGCAGGAAGCGGCTACAAAAGAGAGTATCCTAAAGATTCGGCACATCTTGTGTTTCTACAAAAGCCAAAACCTTCCTCAATATTAGTAGTCGGCATTGTATCATCGTGCTTTCTGATCAAAGACCATGTGAGCTACATGCAACATGTTAGCAATAGTTTCAGTGTCCTTGTGGTAATGCCTGAGATGGCCTAGCACTGATGTCCCACTGTAATAATACAATCAAATAAACTATTGTTTCAGGTAGGGTTCAAAAGGAAAATTATCAGGTTTTCATGCTCATTCCCTTCTGATTCTGGGAATCTTCCAACAGGGATATCTGGAAAACCTTGGGATTCTGGGAAAGTAGCAAAATGTTCCAACTGTAATGGCAAGGACGATAAACATACATCTTTCTTGTGGAATTTTATTCCGTTACTACTAAAGATATACAGCATTATTGACATTTAGAGCTATTTTCAGGTAGAAATGCTTTTGTTAAGGGGAGCTATTCTCAGGTCCCCTGATACAGGACAGTTTCCCAGCTCTCTGGAGGTAGAGGAGGGGCTGAACAAACCCAGAGATGATTATGAGGGAGAAAGAGATGGAGAGAGCAAAGTAGAAGTCGTTGAAGTTCAGGTGCCCTTGGAAAGACACAGTGACCATGATAGGAAAAACACTCACGACCACAGACACTAGAACTACCAGAATGATCCAGAAAGCCTTTCTCTTCATGTTGTTCATCCCTTCCCCCTCTCTCTCTCCTTCCCCCGGCCCGGGACGTCTCAGAGCTCTGAGAACAGCCAGGCAGCAGAACAACTCAATGGAAAACACAACCAGATACTGAGCCAAGTAAAAGTAATAGAAGGTGGTTGAGAAAGACATGAACAATGCAGCAACACAGAACCCAAGAACCACCAGCCAGACAACACCACAACACCCCACCCTGTGCCTCAGGGGTTTGTACTTCAGGAAGGTTACAGGGTGGACCACCGCCAGGTAGCGCTCCACACAGATACAGCACTGGAACAGAGGACGACCGACAGTAAGTAAACCCATAGAGAAAGCCCTGGCAGGCAGGAACAAGCCATTCAACAGATAGTAGTCCAACAAAGTCAAGACATTGAAAAGACAGTAGATGATCTCAGACATGGTCAGATTGAGAGAGAAGAACTCTGAAGCCATCGTCCCTACAGCTCCGGTCACTATCAGCCACAGGACGTAGACATTGGTGGGGAGACCCAGGATGAGGTTGAGTAGGTAGGCGATGGTGAAGAGATATTTGGTCTGGGCCATGTAGTTGTTTAGGTTGTCCAGGGTAGAGGAGGGAGAGGAGTCGTTCACCACAGAGGTGTTCATCTTCTCTTCAGTCCAATAGAACTAGAATGACAATAGAACTAGAATGACAATAGAACTAGAATGATAATAGAACTAGAATGACAATAGAACTAGAATGACAATAGAACTAGAATGACAATAGAACTAGAATAGAAGCCACGGAATGACAGAGATGTTCTGTGATCTTTTGGGAGTTCCAGGGTTCGTGTGATGACAGATAAAAATGGTAAGAAAGAATTCATGTCAGAGAATGCTTTGCATTGTGAGTCAAAATGAAATACGTCACAAATGTTACCTAACCAACCAGAGGGAAAGGTGAAGAAGACATTACCTTCACATGTCACCTTTCATTTCCTATTTAGCTTTAAAATATAATATTTCAGTCAACAATATGAAGCTTACAGCATCTTTAAAAAGTCAACGCCAACTTTGACATCTCATATATATCAATATCAATCTATCATCTATCAATATATTTTTGCTCCATATTTATTTGATAATACTTTGAATTGAATCAAAACTCAAATCAAAAGTTACCATGGGGTCCTACCTGTCTCAGAGTAGTTCTCCGTCTCTCTCTTCCTCTGGGAGTTTACAGGTGTAGTGTCTGTCTCAGAGTAGTGCTCCGTCCTTCTCTTCCTCTGGGAGTTTACAGGTGTAGTGTCTGTCTCAGAGTAGTGCTCCGTCTCTCTCTTCCTCTGGGAGTTTACAGGTGTAGTGTCTGTCTCAGAGTAGTGCTCCGTCCCTCTCTTCCTCTGGGAGTTTACAGGTGTAGTGTCTGTCTCAGAGTATTGCTCCGTCCCTCTCTTCCTCTGGGAGTTTACAGGTGTCTGTCTCAGGAGCTGAAGAAGCCTGTATTGGACTCTGCTCACTTCGTGCTTCCCTACCTTACCTTTGTATATGACACACACACACACACACACACACACACACACACACACACACACACACACACACACACACACAGCATCTAACTCTGTCCATTAACATAACATCAGAGGGGAAGTCAACACAGCCAGGTAATGACCAGGAACCAGATTATTCTAAATTGTTGCTTGATTTCCATCCCTTAACTTCCGAGACGGAAGTTTTGTCTGCGTCACCAACGACACCCTAATCCCTAAATAGTGAACTTCCTTTGACTATGACCCATGTAGGGAAGAGGGTGTCATTTGGAACGGACGATTGGTGACGGACGTCAGAAGGTCATCTCTGTCCAATCAAATGTGCCTCGGAGAGGCAGTATACCACTCCATAAAGGTGTCCTTCAGTACACCACTCTATAAAGGTGTTTACAGTATACCACTCTATAAAGGTGTTTACAGTATACCACTCTATAAAGGTGTTTACAGTATACCACTCTATAAAGGTGTTTACAGTATACCACTCTATAAAGGTGTCCTACAGTATACCACTCTATAAAGGTGTTTACAGTATACCACTCTATAAAGGTGTTTACAGTATACCACTCTATAAAGGTGTCCTACAGTATACCACTCTATAAAGGTGTCCTACAGTATACCACTCTATAAAGGTGTTTACAGTATACCACTCTATAAAGGTGTTTACAGTATACCACTCTGTAAAGGTGTCCTACAGTATACCACTCTATAAAGGTGTCCTACAGTACACCACTCTATAAAGGTGTTTACAGAATACCACTCTATAAAGGTGTCCTACAGTATACCACTCTATAAATGTGTCCTACAGTATACCACTCTATAAAGGTGTCCTACAGTATACCACTCTATAAAGGTGTCCTACAGTATACCACTCTATAAAGGTGTCCTTCAGTATACCACTCTATAAATGTGTTTACAGTGTATCACTCTATAAAGGTGTTTACAGTATACCACTCTATAAAGGTGTCCTTCAGTATACCACTCTATGAAGGTGTTTACAGTGTACCACTCTATGAAGGTGTTTACAATGTACCACTCTATAAAGGTGTTTACAGTATACCACTCTATAAAGGTGTTTACAGTATACCACTCTATAAAGGTGTTTACAGTATACCACTCTATAAATGTGTTTACAGTATACCACTCTATAAATGTGTTTACAGTGTACCACTCTGTAAATGTGTTTACAGTATACCACTCTATAAATGTGTTTACAGTGTACCACTCTATAAATGTGTTTACAGTATACCACTCTATAAAGGTGTCCTTCAGTATACCACTCTATAAAGGTGTCCTTCAGTATACCACTCTATAAAGGTGTCCTACAGTATACCACTCTAGTAAGGTGTTTACAGTGTTTCACTCTATAAAGGTGTTTACAGTGTACCACTCTATAAAGGTGTTTACAGTATACCACTCTATAAAGGTGTCCTTCAGTATACCACTCTATAAAGGTGTCCTTCAGTATACCACTCTATAAAGGTGTCCTTCAGTATACCACTCTATAAAGGTGTCCTTCAGTATACCACTCTATAAAGGTGTCCTTCAGTATACCACTCTATAAAGGTGTTTACAGTGAATTACTCTATGAAGGTGTTTACATTATACCACTCTATAAAGGTGTTTACAGTACACCACTCTATAAAGGTGTTTACAGTATACCACTCTATAAAGGTGTTTACAGTATACCACTCTATAAAGGTCTGTCCAGTATACCACTCTATAAAGGTGTTTACAGTATACCACTCTATAAAGGTGTCCTTCAGTATACCACTCTATAAAGGTGTTTACAGTATACCACTCTATAAAGGTGTCCTACAGTATACCACTCTATAAAGGTGTTTACAGTATACCACTCTATAAAGGTCTGTCCAGTATACCACTCTATAAAGGTGTTTACAGTACACCACTCTATAAAGGTGTCCTTCAGTATACCACTCTATAAAGGTATTTACAGTATAACACCTTATAAAGGTCTGTCCAGTATACCACTCTATAAAGGTGTCCTTCAGTATACCACTCTATAAAGGTGTTTACAGTATACCACTCTATAAAGGTGTACTTCAGTATACCACTCTATAAAGGTGTTTACAGTGTATCACTCTATGAAGGTGTTTACAGTATACCACTCTATAAAGGTGTTTACAGTATACCGCTCTATAAAGGTGGCGTACAGTATACCACTCTATAAAGGTGGCGTACAGTATACCACTCTATAAAGGTGTCCTACATTATACCACTCTATAAAGGTGTTTACAGTATATCACTCTATAAAGGTGGCGTACAGTATACCACTCTATAAAGGTGTCCTACATTATACCACTCTATAAAGGTGTTTACAGTATATCACTCTATAAAGGTGTTTACAGTGTACCACTCTATAAAGGTGTTTACAGTATATCACTCTATAAAGGTCTTTACAGTGTATCACTCTATAAAGGTGTTTACAGTGTATCATTCTATAAAGGTGTTTACAGTACACCACTCTATAATGGTGTTTACAGTATACCACTCTATAAAGGTGGCGTACAGTACACCACTCTATAAAGGTGTTTACAGTATACCACTCTATAAAGGTGTTTACAGTATACCACTCTATAAAGGTCTGTCCAGTATACCACTCTATAAAGGTGTTTACAGTATATCACTCTATAAAGGTCTTTACAGTGTATCACTCTATAAAGGTGTTTACAGTGTATCATTCTATAAAGGTGTTTACAGTACACCACTCTATAAAGGTGTTTACAGTATACAACTCTATAAAGGTCTTTACAGTGTACCACTCTATAAAGGTGTCCTTCAGTGTTTCACTCTATAAAGGTGTTTACAGTATACCACTCTATAAAGGTGTTTACAGTATACCACTCTATAAAGGTGTTTACAGTATACCACTCTATAAAGGTGTCCTTCAGTATACCACTCTATAAAGGTGTCCGACAGTATAACACTCTATAAAGGTCTGTCCAGTACACCACTCTATAAAGGTGTTTACAGTATACCACTCTATAAAGGTGTTTACAGTATACCACTCTATAAAGGTGTTTACAGTGTACCACTCCTTTTGGTGCTTAGGTTTCCCCAGCCTAGTACCGCTCACCTTGAGTTGTCTGGAGGTCTGTCTCATTCTATCTACCTCTCTCTAGTACCGCTCAACTTGAGTTGGCTGCGGGTCTGTCTCATTCTATCTACCTCTCTCTCACTCTCTTCAATGTCCAGATGAAAACACATGCTTCCTCTTTCACACACACACATACACACACACACACACACACACACACACACACACACACACACACACACACACACACACACACACACACACACACACACACACACACACACACAAACGCAAATGCACACACAAACGCAAACACACACACACACACACACACACACACATTCACACACACACATTCACACACACATTCACACAGAGACACACTCACACACCCTATTGTCTAAACCAACCCTTTTGTCTAAACCAACCCTATTGTCTAATCCAACCCGATTGCCCAAACCAACCCTATTGTCTAATTCAACCCCATTGTCTAAAGCAACCCCACTGTCTAAACCAACCCGATTGCCTATACCAACCCTATTGTCTAAAACAACCCCGTTATCTAAACCAACCCTACTTCCTAAGCCAACCATATTGTCTATACTAACCCTATTGTCTATTCCAACCCTTTCTGTCTAAACCAAATTGATTGTCTATACCAACCCTACCGTCTAAACCAAATTGATTGTCTAAACCAACCCTACCGTCTAAACCAACCCAATTGTCTAAAACAACCCCATTATCTAAACCAACTGTCTTGTCTAAGCCAACCCTACTGTCTGAACCAACCCCATTATCTAAACAAACTCTACTGTCTGAACCAACCCTATTGTCTAAACCAACCCTATTGTCTAAACCAACCCTGTTGTCTAAACTGACCCTACTGTCTGAACCAACCCTATTGTCTAAACCAACCCTATTATCTAAACCAACCCTATTGTCTAAACTAACCTTATTGTCTAAACTAACCATGTTGTCTAAACTGACCCATTGTCTAAACCAACACCCCCTATCCCTAGCCACCTATCTCCTAGCCACCTATCTCCTAGACACCCATACCCTAGCAACTTATCCCCTAGCCACCTATCCCCTAGCCCCTATTTACCTAGCCCTAGCCACCTAGGGGATAGGTGGCTAGAGGCTAGGGGGTTAGGGGACAGGTGGTTAGGGGCTAGGGGGTTAGGGGATAGGTGGCTAGGAGATAGGTGGCTAGGGGATAGGTGGCTAAGGGATAGGTGGCTAGGGGCTAGGGGGTTAGGGGATAGGTGGCTAGGAGATAGGTGGCTAGGGGATAGGTGGCTAAGGGATAGGTGGCTAGGGGCTATGGGGTTAGGGGCTATGGGGTTAGAGGATAGGTGGCTAGGAGATAGGTGGCTAAAGGATAGGTGGATAGGCCACCTATCCCCTAACCCCATAGCCCCTAGCCACCTCTCCTTTAGTCACCTATCTCCTAGACACCCATACCCTAGCAACTTATCCCCTAGCCACCTATCCCCTAGCCCCTATTTACCTAGCCCTAGCCACCTAGGGGATAGGTGGCTAGAGGCTAGGGGGTTAGGGGACAGGTGGTTAGGGGCTAGGGGGTTAGGGGATAGGTGGCTAGGAGATAGGTGGCTAGGGGATAGGTGGCTAAGGGATAGGTGGCTAGGGGCTAGGGGGTTAGGGGATAGGTGGCTAGGAGATAGGTGGCTAGGGGATAGGTGGCTAAGGGATAGGTGGCTAGGGGCTATGGGGTTAGGGGGTAGGTGGCTAGGAGATAGATGGCTAGGGGATAGGTGGCTAAGGGATAGGTGGCTAGGAGATAGGTGGCTAGGGGCTATGGGGTTAGAGGATAGGTGGCTAGGAGATAGGTGGCTAAAGGATAGGTGGATAGGCCACCTAACCCCTAACCCCATAGCCCCTAGCCACCTCTCCTTTAGTCACCTATCTCCTAGCTACTTGCAGATCTGTTAGAATTGACTAGGTTCAGTATTAGAGGTGTATTGGTAGCTTTACCTTGCTCTCTGATAGGCATAAGGGAGTTACATAACTTATACCTAAACAATTATTTAAAATATACACAAATCCTACCAAAAAGTAGGGATTAAGGCAAATGCTTCAGAATATGAGGCTCAACAACCAAGCCTTCAATATAATCTTCAAGATGAATGTGTGTTTAACTGTGACCAACAGGGTACTGAACTGGAAAGCAGTTCTCAAGACCATGTTATCCCACTGAGCTAAAGCCTGGGTATTATAGGTCTAGGAGCTAACACCACGGAGCTAAAGCCTGGGTATTATAGGTCTAGGAGCTAACACCACTGAGCTAAAGCTGGGTATTATAGGTCTAGGAGCTAACACCACTGAGCTAAAGCTTGGGTATTACAGCTCTAGGAGCTAACACCACTGAGCTAAAGCCTGGTTATAACTCTAGGAGCTAACACCACTGAGCTAAAGCCTGGGTATTATAGGCCTAGGAGCTAACACCACTGAGCTAAATCAAATCAAATCAAATCAAATTTTATTTGTCACATACACATGGTTAGCAGATGTTAATGCGAGTGTAGCGAAATGCTTGTGCTTCTAGTTCTGACAATGCAGTAATAACAAGTAATCTAACTAACAATTCCAAAACTACTGTCTTGTACACAGTGTAAGGGGATAAAGAATATGTACATAAGGATATATGAATGAGTGATGGTACAGAGCAGCATAGGCAAGATACAGTAGATGGTATCGAGTACAGTATGTACAAATGAGATGAGTATGTAAACAAAGTGGCATAGTTTAAAGTGGCTAGTGATACATGTATTACATAAGGATACAGTCGATGATAGAGTACAGTATATACGTATGCATATGAGATGAATAATGTAGGGTAAGTAACATTATATAAGGTAGCATTGTTTCAAGTGGCTAGTGATATATTTACATCATTTCCCATCAATTCCCATTATTAAAGTGGCTGGAGTTGAGTCAGTGTCAGTGTGTTGGCAGCAGCCACTCAGTGTTAGTGGTGGCTGTTTAACAGTCTGATGGCCTTGAGATAGAAGCTGTTTTTCAGTCTCTCGGTCCCAGCTTTGATGCACCTGTACTGACCTCGCCTTCTGGATGATAGCGGGGTGAACAGGCAGTGGCTCGGGTGGTTGATGTCCTTGATGATCTTTATGGCCTTCCTGTGACATCGGGTGGTGTAGGTGTCCTGGAGGGCAGGTAGTTTGCCCCCGGTGATGCGTTGTGCAGACCTCACTACCCTCTGGAGAGCCTTACGGTTGAGGGCGGTGCAGTTGCCATACCAGGCGGTGATACAGCCCGCCAGGATGCTCTCGATTGTGCATCTGTAGAAGTTTGTGAGTGCTTTTGGTGACAAGCCGAATTTCTTCAGCCTCATGAGGTTGAAGAGGCGCTGCTGCGCCTTCTTCACGATGCTGTCTGTGTGAGTGGACCAATTCAGTTTGTCTGTGATGTGTATGCCGAGGAACTTAAAACTTGCTACCCTCTCCACTACTGTTCCATCGATGTGGATAGGGGGGTGTTCCCTCTGCTGTTTCCTGATGTCCACAATCATCTCCTTAGTTTTGTTGACGTTGAGTGTGAGGTTATTTTCCTGACACCACACTCCGAGGGCCCTCACCTCCTCCCTGTAGGCCGTCTCGTCGTTGTTGGTAATCAAGCCTACCACTGTTGTGTCGTCCGCAAACTTGATGATTGAGTTGGAGGCGTGCGTGGCCACGCAGTCGTGGGTGAACAGGGAGTACAGGAGAGGGCTCAGAACGCACCCTTGTGGGGCCCCAGTGTTGCGGATCAGCGGGGAGGAGATGTTGTTGCCTACCCTCACCACCTGGGGGCGGCCCGTCAGGAAGTCCAGTACCCAGTTGCACAGGGCGGGGTCGAGACCCAGGGTCTCGAGCTTGATGACGAGCTTGGAGGGTACTATGGTGTTGAATGCCGAGCTGTAGTCGATGAACAGCATTCTCACATAGGTATTCCTCTTGTCCAGATGGGTTAGGGCAGTGTGCAGTGTGGTTGAGATTGCATCGTCTGTGGACCTATTTGGGCGGTAAGCAAATTGGAGTGGGTCTAGGGTGTCAGGTAGGGTGGAGGTGATATGGTCCTTGACTAGTCTCTCAAAGCACTTCATGATGACGGATGTGAGTGCTACGGGGCGGTAGTCGTTTAGCTCAGTTACCTTAGCTTTCTTGGGAACAGGAATAATGGTGGCCCTCTTGAAGCATGTGGGAACAGCAGACTGGTATAGGGATTGATTGAATATGTCCGTAAACACACCGGCCAGCTGGTCTGCGCATGCTCTGAGGGCGCGGCTGGGGATGCCGTCTGGGCCTGCAGCCTTGCGAGGGTTAACACGTTTAAATGTCTTACTCACCTCGGCTGCAGTGAAGGAGAGACCGCATGTTTTCGTTGCAGGCCGTGTCAGTGGCACTGTATTGTCCTCAAAGCGGGCAAAAAAGTTATTTAGTCTGCCTGGGAGCAAGACATCCTGGTCCGTGACTGGGCTGGATTTCTTCCTGTAGTCCGTGATTGACTGTAGACCCTGCCACATGCCTCTTGTGTCTGAGCCGTTGAATTGAGATTCTACTTTGTCTCTGTACTGGCGCTTAGCTTGTTTGATAGCCTTGCGGAGGGAATAGCTGCACTGTTTGTATTCGGTCATGTTACCAGACACCTTGCCCTGATTAAAAGCAGTGGTTCGCGCTTTCAGTTTCACACGAATGCTGCCATCAATCCACGGTTTCTGGTTAGGGAATGTTTTAATCGTTGCTATGGGAACGACATCTTCAACGCACGTTCTAATGAACTCGCACACCGAATCAGCGTATTCGTCAATGTTGTTATCTGACGCAATACGAAACATCTCCCAGTCCACGTGATGGAAGCAGTCTTGGAGTGTGGAGTCAGCTTGGTCGGACCAGCGTTGGACAGACCTCAGCGTGGGAGCCTCTTGTTTTAGTTTCTGTCTGTAGGCAGGGATCAACAAAATGGAGTCGTGGTCAGCTTTTCCGAAAGGGGGGCGGGGCAGGGCCTTATATGCGTCGCGGAAGTTAGAGTAACAATTTCCTCACCATTTTAGATAAGCATGCTCCGTTCAAAAAATGCAGAACTAAGAACAGATATAGCCCCTGGTTCACTCCAGACCTGACTGCCCTCGACCAGCACAAAAACATCCTGTGGCGGACTGCAATAGCATCGAATAGTCCCCGCGATATGCAACTGTTCAGGGAAGTCAGGAACCAATACACACAGTCAGTCAGGAAAGCTAAAGCCAACTTCTTCAGGCAGAAGTTTGCATCCTGTAGCTCCAACTCCAAAAAGTTCTGGGACACTGTGAAGTCCATGGAGAACAAGAGCACCTCCTCCCAGCTGCCCACTGCACTGAGGCTAGGTAACACGGTCACCACCGATAAATCCATGATTATCGAAAACTTCAACAAGCATTTCTCAACGGCTGGCCATGCCTTCCGCCTGGCTACTCCAACCTCGGCCAACAGCTCCCCCCCCCCCCCCCCCCGCAGCTACTCGCCCAAGCCTCTCCAGGTTCTCCTTTACCCAAATCCAGATAGCAGATGTTCTGAAAGAGCTGCAAAACCTGGACCCGTACAAATCAGCTGGGCTTGACAATCTGGACCCTCTATTCCTGAAACTATCCGCCGCCATTGTCGCAACCCCTATTACCAGCCTGTTCAACCTCTCTTTCATATCGTCTGAGATCCCCAAGGATTGGAAAGCTGCCACAGTCATCCCCCTCTTCAAAGGGGGCGACACCCTGGACCCAAACTGTTACAGACCTATATCCATCCTGCCCTGCCTATCTAAGGTCTTCGAAAGCCAAGTCAACAAACAGGTCACTGACCATCTTGAATCCCACCGTACCTTCTCCGCTGTGCAATCTGGTTTCCGAGCCGGTCACGGGTGTACCTCAGCCACGCTCAAGGTACTAAACGATATCATAACCGCCATCGATAAAAGACAGTACTGTGCAGCCGTCTTCATAGACCTTGCCAAGGCTTTCGACTCTGTCAATCACCGTATTCTTATCGGCAGACTCAGTAGCCTCGGTTTTTCGGATGACTGCCTTGCCTGGTTCACCAATTACTTTGCAGACAGAGTTCAGTGTGTCAAATCGGAGGGCATGCTGTCCGGTCCTCTGGCAGTCTCTATGGGGGTGCCACAGGGTTCAATTCTCGGGCCGACTCTTTTCTCTGTATATATCAATGATGTTTCTCATGCTGCGGGCGATTCCCTGATCCACCTCTACGCAGACGACACCATTCTATATACTTCCGGCCCGTCCTTGGACACTGTGCTATCTAACCTCCAAACGAGCTTCAATGCCATACAGCACTCCTTCCGTGGCCTCCAACTGCTCTTAAACGCTAGTAAAACCAAATGCATGCTTTTCAACCGTTCGCTGCCTGCACCCGCACGCCTGACCAGCATCACCACCCTGGATGGTTCCGACCTTGAATATGTGGACATCTATAA
>NW_027261135.1:827500-830000 GCF_045791955.1 Oncorhynchus clarkii lewisi | reverse complement strand
GAGGAGAGGAGAGGGGGGAGAAGAGGGGAGGAGAGGGGAGGGGAGGAGAGAAGAGAAGAGGGGAGGAGAGGGGAGGGGTGAAGAGCAGAGGGGATGAGAGAAGAGCAGAGGGGAGGAGAGGGGAGGGGAGGAGAGGGGAGGGGAGGAGAGGAGAGCAGAGCGGAGGGTAGGAGAGGAGAGAAGAGCAGAGGGGAGGGGAGGGGAGGAGAGAAGAGCAGAGGGGAGGAGAGGGGAGGGGAGGAGAGGAGAGGAGAGCAGAGCGGAGGGTAGGAGAGGAGAGGAGAGGAGAGGAGAGGAGAGGAGAGGAGAGGAGAGGAGAGGAGAGGAGAGGAGAGAGGAGGGGAGGGGAGGGGAGGACAAAATCAAAACTGATGGTTCCTGTGTCTGATGGTTCCTGTCTGATTGTTCCTGTCTGATTGTTCCTGTGTCTGATGGTTCCTTTGTCTGATGGTTCCTGTATCTGATGGTTCCTGTGTCTGATGGTTCCTGTATCTGATGGTTCCTGTGTCAGATGGTTCCTGTGTCTGATGGTCCCTGTGTCTGATGATTCCTGTGTCTGATGTTCCTGTGTCTGATGGTTCCTGTATCTGATGGTTCCTGTATCTGATGGTTCCTGTGTCTGATGTTTCCTGTATCTGATGGTTCCTGTGTCTGATAGTTAATGTGTCCGATGGTTCCTCTATCTGATGGTTCCTGTATCTTATGGTTCTTGAGTCTGATGGTTCCTGTGTCTGATGGTTCCTGTATCTGATGGTTCCTGTATCTGATGGTTCCTGTGTCTGATGTTTCCTGTATCTGATGGTTCCCCTGTCTGATGATTCCTGTGTCTGTGTCTGATGGCTCCTGTGTCTGATGGTTCCTGTATCTGATGGTTCCTGTATCTGATGGTTCCTGTGTCTGATGGTTAATGTGTCCGATGGTTCCTCTATCTGATGGTTCCTGTATTTTATGGTTCTTGAGTCTGATGGTTCCTGTGTCTGATGGTTCCTGTGTCTGATGGTTCCTGTACCTGATGGTTCTTGTGTCTGATGGTTCCTGTGTCTGATGGTTCCTGTGTCTGATGGTTCCTGTATCTTATGGTTCCTGTTTCTGATGGCAGGGTAGCCTAGTGGTTAGAGTGTAGGGGCGGCAGGGTAGCCTAGTGGTTAGTGTGTAGAGGCGGCAGGGTAGACTAGTTGTTAGAGTGTAGAGGTGGCAGGGTAGCCTAGTGGTTAGAGTGTAGAGGCGGCAGGGTAGCCTAGTGGTTAGAGTGTAGAGGAGGTAGGGTAGCCTAGTGGTTAGAGTGTAGAGGAGGTAGGGTAGCCTAGTGGTTAGAGTGTAGAGGCGGCAGGGTAGCCTAGTGGTTAGAGTGTAGGGGCGGCAGGGTAGCCTAGTGGTTAGAGTGTAGAGGTGGCAGGGTAGACTAGTGGTTAGAGTGTAGGGGTGGCAGGGTAGCCTAGAGGTTAGAGTGTAGGGACGGAAGGGTAGACTAGTGGTTAGAGTGTAGGGTCGGCAGGGTAGCCTAGTGGTTAGAGTGTAGGGGCGGCAGGGTAGACTAGTGGTTAGAGTGTAGGGACGGCAGGGTAGCCTAGTGGTTAGAGTGTAGGGGCGGCAGGGTAGACTAGTGGTTAGAGTGTAGAGGAGGCAGGGTAGCCTAGTGGTTAGAGTGTAGGACTCGCAACCGAAAGGTTGGAAGTTCAAATCCCTGAGCTGCCAAGGTATAAATCTGTCGTCCTGTTCCTAGGCCATCATTGAAAATAAGAATTTGTTCTTAACTGACTTGCCTAGTTAAATAAAGGTTAAAAAAAATACACATGGCTACTCATTCATTGCAGCTACAGCACAAGTGGAAGCAGAGAGAAGCATTTTATATTTTGTAATAATGTATTCTTTGACAGTCTCTCTCTAGTCAAGGATTTTAAAAGTTATGAAATGTCACGTAGGCTAGAATATCAAACTTTGCTGTGGCCGGGGTCCTGTAGGTAGGCATGGTTATTTGAGCTACCTGATTGGCCAGCATAATAAGCTCACTCAATTTAGCCACAGATCTCCCGGTCTCCGCCAGACAAATGAAATGTTTCAAAATGGGAACACTTTGCCTACCCGGTGCGCAGGGCTTCTGCACCAACAGCCAACAGTGCAACACTGGGAAAAAAGGTTTGCAAGCTTTCATGCCTTTATCGTTGAGATTTTCTACAGAAATGTTTGGTGATCGACTGGTTGGTGAACACTGATGTAATGGATGGACTGGTTGGTGAACACTGATGTAATGGATGGACTGGTTGGTGAACACTGATGTAATGGGACTGATGTAATGGGACTGGTTGGTGAACACTGATGTAATGGATGGACTGGTTGGTGAACACTGATGTAATGGATGGACTGGTTAGTGAACACTGATGTAATGGGACTGATGTAATGGATGGACTGGTTAGTGAACACTGATGTAATGGATGGACTGGTTGGTGAACACTGATGTAATGGATGGACTGGTTGGTGATCACTGATGTAATGGATGGAC
>NW_027261135.1:750000-817500 GCF_045791955.1 Oncorhynchus clarkii lewisi | reverse complement strand
TGTAGCCTCTCTAACTCACAGCAGTCCTACAGTATCTCTATTGTAGCCTCCCTAACTCCCAGCAGTCCTATCTCTACTGTAGCTTCCCTACCTCACACCAGTCCTATCTCTACTGTAGCCTCTCTAACTCACAGCAGTCCTATCTCTACTGTAGCCTCTCTAACTCACAGCAGTCCTATCTCTACTGTAGCCTCTCTAACTCCCAGCAGTCCTATCTCTACTGTAGCCTGTCTAACTCACAGCAGTCCTATCTCTACTGTAGCCTCTCTAACTCCCAGCAGTCCTATCTCTATGTTCAGGCCTACTGTAGCCTCTCTAACTCACAGCAGTCCTATCTCTACTGTAGCCTCTCTAACTCACAGCAGTCCTATATCTACTGTAGCCTCTCTAACTCACAACAGTCCTATCGCTACTGTAGCCTCTCTAACTCACACCAGTCCTATCTCTACTGTAGCCTCCCTAACTCCCAGCAGTCCTATCTCTACTGTAGCCTGTCTAACTCACACCAGTCCTATCTCTACTGTAGCCTCTCTAACTCACGACAATCCTATCTCTACTGTAGCCTCTCTAACTCACAGCAGTCCTATCTCTACTGTAGCCTCTCTAACTCCCAGCAGTCCTATCTCTATGTTCAGGCCTACTGTAGCCTCTCTAACTCACAGCAGTCCTATCTCTACTGTAGCCTCTCTAACTCACAGCAGTCCTATATCTACTGTAGCCTCTCTAACTCACAACAGTCCTATCGCTACTGTAGCCTCTCTAACTCACACCAGTCCTATCTCTACTGTAGCCTCTCTAACTCACAGCAGTCCTATCTCTACTGTAGCCTCTCTAACTCACAGCAGTCCTATCTCTACTGTAGCCTCCCTGACCCTCCACACCAGTCCTGTCTCTACTGTAGCCTCTCTACCTCACAGCAGTCTTATCTCTACCTTAGCCTCCCTGACCCTCCACAGTGTAACTCACAGTAGTCCTATAATTAGAGTAGGGTTCATGATCTGTGTGCTAAGAACCCCACCAGCATTTCACGCCAGCATGACACTTTTCCCCCTTCCACAGAGAAAGAGCGAGAGACGCACAGATGCATACGAGCACACACACACACGGACACACACAGATACACACACACACACACACAGATGCAGGCACACACACACTCACATGGACGAAAACACACACACACACACACACACACAGTTAGCGGGACGTCCAGGGGTATAGATTATATGTAACATGGTGTTGTCTGTTCCGTCCCTCTGTTCTCTCGTCTGTCTGACGTCACATGATGACATCACCCAACCTGGGCCTGCACGTCTTACTATCTGATTGCCCAGGGCTGTCAGCTCAACACGTTCTGTTGGACAAACAGACACACTGACTGGACGAGGAGAAAGAGAGGCAGCGGGGACTGTGATTGGAGTTTAGTTTTGGGGTGTTTCTGTGAGTTTTGTTTTGACAAAATGGCTTCCAGTTTTCTGAAAGGATTGATTGTTGTTGTTGTTGTTGTTGTTGTTTACCTGATACGTCAATGCAAGTCTCAAGGTAAGATGGATTGGGGTCCTCTTGGGAATGTTGTGAGAATTATAGTGAGAATTTTATGAGAATGTTTGTGCTCTTATGTACTGGCCATCCCTCATAGCCTGGTTCCTCTCTAGGTTTCTTCCTAGGTTTTGGCCTTTCTAGGGAGTTTTTCCTAGCCACTGTGCTTCTACACCTACATTGCTTGCTGTTTGGGGTTTCAGGCTGGGTTTCTGTACAGCACTTTGAGATATCAGCTGATGTAAGAAGGGCTATATAAATAAATTAGATTTGATTTGATTTGACTAGTGGTTGAGCTGGGTTGGACCCTGGGTCTTTGTTGGCTTGGGAGAGAAATGCCAACAGTAAAATATAAATAGTAGTAGTTGACTAGCTAGTACAAAGTATCGTGTTGCCTGACTCTCGCCAGTCTCTCTGCTGGAAAAGGCTGGGTTGGTATAAATCTACTATTTTGGTTTATTGTCTTTCAAACAAGTAAGGAACATTTATAAAATGTTATATTGTTTAGATAAATCACATTGCGTTTATGATGGGGTGTTTCATTTGGAGAGGACTTAAAAGAAAACAAAATGTGGGTTAATATCACCACATCAAAGTCCATGGACACTGATGGGCCACAACTAAGCACCATTACTTATTACTATGAATAATTAATTACAGTTAGATAACATCACAATAAAGACACAGTAGAAAAACAAGAGGCACAGTAGAGAAACAAGAGACAGTAGAAAACAAGAGATACAATAGAAACACAAGAGACAGTAGAAAACAAGAGAGACAGTAGACAAACAAGGGTGGCTACTTTGAAGAATATAACATATTGTTTGATTTGTTTAACACTTTTTTGGTTACTACATGAATCCATATGTGTTATTTCATAGTTTTGATGTCTTCACTATTATTCTACAATGTAGAACATAGTCCAAATAAATAAAAACCTTTGAATGAGTCGGTGTGTCCAAACATTTGACTGGTCCTGTATATTATAAAATACATTTATACATGTAAAATATATGTGTATTTCCCCTATGCAGACCTGTCAACATCCACCTTGCCCTCTATGGAAGTAACCCTCCAAGAGGCACCAGAGATTCCTCCGGAACCAGAGCAGGAGGAGGTGCTCCCGGAGGGTGCTACGCCCAGCCTGAAGGAGGTGGAGGACGCCGTGCAGGAGGCCTCGGAGCTGGCCGAGGAGCCGGGGGTCGAGGAGGTGCTGAAGGAGCTGGTAGAGAGGGTGGTGGAGGCCGCTATGGGAGAAGTGCTGAAGGAGGTACAAGGGGAGGGGAAGGAGGAGCTGGTTGAAGTAGAGGATGGAGTGGAGGAGGAGTTTGGAGGAGGAGGAGGAGGAGGGGAGCAGGAGGTGGTGGAGGTAGAGGAGGAAGGAGAGGTGGAGGAGCAAGGAGAACAGGAGGATGCCTTGACTGAAGTGGTGGAAGAGGAGGTGGAGGTTGGAGGAGAAGGGGAGGCCAATGAAGCTGTGTCTGTAGAAGAGGAGGCGGGGAGAGAGGAGGTGCTGGGAGAGACAGCAGCTGAGTCTGAGGAGGAGAGTATAGCAGAGGTGGAAGATCAACTAGTGGAGGCCCCTGTTTTTCCCCTCACTGAGGGAAAGGTTGTGCAGGATACTACCTTCCTAGAAAATGAGGAGGAGGAAACTACCCTCCCAGAAGAAGAGGAGGAGGAGGGAGGAAGAGAGGTAGACGTAGAGGAGACGGATGGAGAGGAGGAGGAGGCGGCGGGAGAGGAGGAGGCAATAGAGGAGAAATTAGCAACCGAAATGGTGGAGGAGGACGAGGTGCAGACAGAGCAGGAGACTGTGACTGAGGAGGCTGGAGGAGAGAAGGAGCGAGAGGGGGAGGGGGAGGGGGAGGTGGAAGATGAGGGAGGTGAGGGGCTAGGTGGGGAGGTGGGGGTGGAAGACTATGAGGAAATGAATACTACTCAGTCGGTAGTGGGGGAGCCAGTCGAAGAGGAGGGAGGGAAGGAGGAGGTGGTGGTGGTGGGAGGAGAGGGGGAGGAGGGAAGGATGGAGGAAAGTGTGGTGGTTGTGGAGGAGGAAGAGGCTGGAGCTGAAGTAGTGATTGGGGACGCAGGGGGTGAGGCGATAGGGGGAGAGGAGGAAAGTGATGGAGAGAGTGTGGAAGAGGAAGAGAGAGATGAAGGAGTGATGATAGGAGCTGCAGACCAGCTTGGAGGTGAAGCAGGAGGAGGAGAAGGAGGAGGAGGTGAAACAGGAGGAGGAGAAGGAGGAGGAGGTGCAGCAGGAGGAGGAGAAGGAGGAGGAGGTGCAGCAGGAGGAGGAGAAGGAGGAGAGGCCGTTGAAGAGGAGACACCAGAAACCAGTCAAGCAGAGAACCAAGGTAACCTATAGTGGAACATGAAAAACAAAATAAAAATATCTTGATTAGATAAGTGTTCAACCCCCGGAGTCAATACATGTTAGAATCACCTTTGGCAGCCATTACAGCTGGAAGTCTCTGGAAAAGTTTCTAAGAGATTTACACACCTGGATTGTGCCCATTGTCTTTTCAAAATTCTTAAAGTTCTGTCAAATTGGTTGTTGATCATTGTTAGACAACCATTTTCAGGTCTTTCCATAGATTTTCATGTAGATTTCAGTCAAAACTGTAACTCGGACGCTCATGAACATTCACAGTATTCTTCGTAATCGACTCCAGTGTAGATTTGGCCTTGTGTTTTAGGTGTGAATGTGAAATGTGAATTCATCTCCCAGTGTCACGCCCTCACAACATCATTAAAATACTCCTTCTACAATGTTAAAACATTCTACATTGTGACATCATTAAAATACTCCTACTACAATGTTTAAACATTCTACATTGTGACATCATTAAAATACTCCTACTACAATGTTTAAACATTCTACATTGTGACATCATTAAAATACTCCTACTACAATGTTAACTTCTTGAGAATACTTGACACGCAGACGTCCCAAGTATGCCCCTGGAAATGCAAATGCGCTACGCTAAATGCTAAATGTACTCGTTACAACTCAATCTTTGATCAAAATTCACAAGCAGGGTATTGAATTAAAGCTACACTCGTTGTGAACCTAGCCAGCAAGTCAGATTTTTAAAATGCTTTTCGGCGAAAGCATCAGAAGCTATTATCTGATAGCATGCACCCCCCAAAATGCCAGCTCGACACGTAAACAACAGATTTTGCGATAGCCGGCGCTACCCAAAACGCAGAAATAAAATATAAAACATTCATTACCTTAGACGAGCTTCTTTCTTGGCACTCCTATATGCCCCATAAACATCACTATTGGGTCTTTTTTTCGTTTAAATCGGTCCATATATACCCAAAATAGCTTTGTATGGAAGTTGTGTCATTCAGAAAAAATCATCGTTTTTAAACGCTGCGTAATTTTTTTAAATTAAAAAAGTCGACGATAAACTTTCACAAAACACTTCGAAATCCTTTTGTAATCCAACTTTAGGTATTAGTAAACGTTTATAATCTATCAAAATGATTACAGGGCGATGTCTCTTCAATAGGTCTTCACTTCAAAAACAATGCCATCTGATATCTCCCTCAACTGCATCCGGGTGAAGACTGGGAAAATGGAGTTCAGATAGAAGGATTTTCCAACAATTAATTCAATTGAAAATTAGGACATCGTGCGGAATTTGTATGAATTGCAGGCAGATTGCCATTAAATTCTGTTCTCTTTTAACAACTGGTGGAAGTGACTTATGGAAATTATTTTTTGCTTTCAGAGAGCAGTTTTTCTTGCGTTTTTCAATGAAACACACGATCTGTTATAGTCACAGCCATGATTTAACCAGTTTTATAAACTTCAGAGTGTTTTCTATCCACACATACTAATCATATGCATATACTATATTCCTGGCATGAGTAGCAGGACGCTGAAAAGTTGCGCGATTTTTAACAGAATTTTCGAAAAAGGAAGGGGTAGAAGTAAGAGGTTGTTTAGGAGTTACGTTAAAGGGTTAAAACATTCTACATTGTGACATCATTAAAATACTCCCACTACAATGTTAAAACATTCTACATTGTGACATCATTAAAATACTCCCACTACAATGTTTAAACATTCTACATTGTGACATCATTAAAATACTCCTACTACAATGTTAAAACATTCTACATTGTGACATCATTAAAATACTGCTACTACAATGTTAAAACATTCTACATTGTGACATCATTAAAATACTCCTACTACAATGTTAAAACATTCTACATTGTGACATCATTAAAATACTCCTACTACAATGTAAAAACATTCTACATTGTGACATCATTAAAATACTCTTACTACAATGTTAAAACATTCTACATTGTGACATCATTAAAATACTCCTACTACAATATTTAAACATTAGTACTCTTGGTTTTCTTTATTGTTTTGGTGAGGTCAGGGTGTGACATGGGTGATGTATGTGTTTTTGGTCCTGTCTAGGTGTTTTGTATGTCTATGGTTGCCTAGATTGGTTCTCAATCAGAGGCAGCTCTTTCTCGTTGTCTCTGATTGGGAACCATATTTAGGCAGCCATATTCCTTGGGTAATTCGTGGGTCATTGTCTATGTGTTAGTTGCCTGTGTCAGCACTATATTTAGCGTCATGTTTCTTTGTCTTCATTAAAATAAGATGTGTTCATCTCACGCTGCGCCTTGGTCTCCTCCATTCAACGAACGTGACACCCAGTGTCTGTTGGAAAGCAGACTGATCCAGGTTTTCTTCTAGGATTTTGCCTGTTTAGCTGAATTCCGTTTCTTTTTTATCCTAAAAAAACTCCCCAGTGCTTAACGATGACAAGCATACCCATAACATGATGCAGCCAACACTATTCTTGAAAATATGGAGAGTGGTACTTAGCAATGTATTGGATTTGACCCAAACATAACACTTTGTATTTAGGATAAAAGTGAATTGCTTTGCCACATTCTTTGTAGTAGTTTAGTGCCTTGTTGCAATTATTTGTATTCTGTACAGGCTTCCTTCTTTTCACTCTGTCATTTACGTTAGTATTGAGGAGTAACTACAATGTTGTTGATCCATCCTCAGTTTTCTCCTTTCACAGCCATTAAACTCTGTAACTGTTTTAAAATCACCATAGGCCTCATGGTGAAATCCCTGAGCAGTTTCCCTCCTCTCCGGCAACTGAGTTAGGAAGGATGCCTGTATCTTTGTAGTGACTGGGTGTATTGATACACCATTCAAAGTGTAATTAATAACTTCAACATGCTCAAAGGCGTGTTCAATGCTTTTGACCAATTTACCAACAGGTGCCCTTTGTGAGGCGTTGAAAAACCTCCCTGGTCTTTGTGTTTGAACCTGTGTTTGAATCTGTGTTTGAACCTGTGTTTGAAATTCACTGCTTGACTGAGGGATCGTATGTGTTGGTTACAGAGACGATGTAATCATTCATAAGGCACTGAATTTTCTGACTGAGATTACTCCACACACACACACACATACACACACACACACACACACACACACACATACACACACACATACACACACACACACACACATACACACACGTTAGCCCCTACATTCCATAGGTCCACTCTATAGTGCCCCTACCCTCAGCTTTGGGCCCTTCTCACTCTCATTCACACATGTGTGCCAAATATCTGACCCCTCCTCTAGAAGTGCTGCTGGACCCAGTTGAAGGCTCCATGAGATCCATACCAGGGAAGTCTCGGGACCCCGCTAGCCCACTCAGCCCCCACCGTCCTCGGGGAGAGACGGAGAGCAACACCATGGGAGGGGAGGAGATCCTGGAGGGTGTGGATCTGGAGTCGAACGACGCCAACAAGATCATCACGTTTCAGGACAACCTTTTGAACTTTGACCCTGATGAGGTCATTTCTACTCTGGATAACTTTGTGGAGGACATTCCTGCCATGGCCAATGAGGAGGAGCCAGGAGAGACCAATAAGGTGGTGGAGGTCACTACAGGTACTGACAACTCAGGGAACTGTATCCTGTATTATAACTACAGACAACAGGTAAACTAACTGTATTATAACTACTGACAACAGGGAACTGTATCCTGTATTATAACTACTGACAACAGGGAACTGTATCCTGTATTATAACTACTGACAACAGGTAAACTAACTGTATTATAACTACTGACAACAGGGAACTGTATCCTGTATTATAACTACTGACAACAGGTAAACTAACTGTATTATAACTACTGACAACAGGGAACTGTATCCTGTATTATAACTACTGACAACAGGGAACTGTATCCTGTATTATAACTACTGACAACAGGTAAACTAACTGTATTATAACTACTGACAACAGGGAACTGTATCCTGTATTATAACTACTGACAACAGGTAAACTAACTGTATTATAACTACTGACAACAGGGAACTGTATCCTGTATTATAACTACTGACAACAGGTAAACTAACTGTATTATAACTACAGACAACAGGGAACTGTATCCTGTATTATAACTACTGACAACAGGGAACTGTATCCTGTATTATAACTACTGACGATGGGTAACTAACTGTATTATAGCAATAAGGCAGATCTGTGGTTTCTGGTATATGGCCAATATACCACAGCTAAGGGCTGTATTTATCACGCTGGTTTAAATGTGTCGGGAGACAGGCGCAGGAAAGCGTAATAGGGGTTTTTATTTCCCAAATTACAGCGTGCAGTGCGACGGCACGGGACCGAAAACCAAACAAAAACGTAAACAAAACACAGGGTTGAATCCCAAACAAAAGAGCGAGGAGTAGCTCGAATAAATAACACAATGATTAACACCACGGGACGAGACCCGTAATCATCTGCACAAAATACGTGGCACGAAATCCCAAACAACACAGCACAGGTACTCACACGAACCAACGGACATGGTAACAATAATCGACAGGACAACGGAAAACCAATGGCACACTTTGGTTTACCACACTAGTGTAACAGGAGATAGACTAGTGTCCTGTCCAGGGGGTGTCCTGCACATCAAGCTGTCTCCCGATAGAAACAGGAGATAGACTAGTGTCCTGTCCAGGGGGTGTCCTGTACATCAAGCTGTCTCACACTACAGAAACAGGAGATAGACTAGTGTCCTGTCCAGGGGGTGTCCTGGTACATCACGCTGTCTCACTACTGTAACAGGAGATAGACTAGTGTCCTGTCCAGGGGCTGTCCTGGTACATCAAGCTGTCTCCCTACAGAAACAGGATTTAGACTAGTGTCCTGTTACATCAAGCTGTCTCACACTACAGAAACAGGAGATAGACTAGTGTCCTGTCCAGGGGGTGTCCTGTACATCAAGCTGTCTCCCTACAGAAACAGGAGATAGACTAGTGTCCTGTCCAGGGGCTGTCCTGGTACATCAAGCTGTCTCCCTACAGAAACAGGAGATAGACTAGTGTCCTGTCCATGGGGTGTCCTGGTACATCAAGCTGTCTCACTACAGAAACAGGAGATAGACTAGTGTCCTGTCCAGGCGGTGTACTGGTACATCAAGCTGTCTCACACTACAGAAACAGGAGATAGACTAGTGTCCTGTCCAGGGGGTGTACTGGTACATCAAGCTGTCTCACACTACAGAAACAGGAGATAGACTAGTGTCCTGTCCAGGGGGTGTACTGTACATCAAGCTGTCTCACTACAGAAACAGGAGATAGACTAGTGTCCTGTCCAGGGGGTGTCCTGTACATCAAGCTGTCTCCCTATAGAAACAGGAGATAGACTAGTGTCCTGTCCATGGGGTGTCCTGTTACATCAAGCTGTCTCACACTACAGAAACAGGAGATAGACTAGTGTCCTGTCCATGGGGTGTCCTGTTACATCAAGCTGTCTCACACTACAGAAACAGGAGATAGACTAGTGTCCTGTCCAGGGGGTGTCCTGGTACATCAAGCTGTCTCCCTACAGAAACAGGAGATAGACTAGTGTCCTGTCCATGGGGTGTCCTGTTACATCAAGCTGTCTCACACTACAGAAACAGGAGATAGACTAGTGTCCTGTCCAGGGGGTGTCCTGGTACATCAAGCTGTCTCCCTACAGAAACAGGAGATAGACTAGTGTCCTGTCCAGGGGGTGTACTGTACATCAAGCTGTCTCACTACAGAAACAGGAGATAGACTAGTGTCCTGTCCAGGGGGTGTCCTGTACATCAAGCTGTCTCCCTATAGAAACAGGAGATAGACTAGTGTCCTGTCCATGGGGTGTCCTGTTACATCAAGCTGTCTCACACTACAGAAACAGGAGATAGACTAGTGTCCTGTCCATGGGGTGTCCTGTTACATCAAGCTGTCTCACACTACAGAAACAGGAGATAGACTAGTGTCCTGTCCAGGGGGTGTCCTGGTACATCAAGCTGTCTCCCTACAGAAACAGGAGATAGACTAGTGTCCTGTCCATGGGGTGTCCTGTTACATCAAGCTGTCTCACACTACAGAAACAGGAGATAGACTAGTGTCCTGTCCAGGGGGTGTCCTGGTACATCAAGCTGTCTCCCTACAGAAACAGGAGATAGACTAGTGTCCTGTCCAGGGGGTGTACTGTACATCAAGCTGTCTCACTACAGAAACAGGAGATAGACTAGTGTCCTGTCCAGGGGGTGTCCTGTACATCAAGCTGTCTCCCTACAGAAACAGGAGATAGACTAGTGTCCTGTCCAGGGGGTGTACTGTACATCAAGCTGTCTCACTACAGAAACAGGAGATAGACTAGTGTCCTGTGTTTCAGTCATAAGGAGGATTAATGTATTACTTTCAAACTCGGACAAACGGATTTGCTAGTTTTAGGCCCCAATAAACAAAGAGATCAGTTGTCAGATCTTCCAATGAATCTCGAAAGGTTGTGCGGTAGTCTAAATTAAACTGTGAAGGACCTCTGCGTTACTCTGGACCCTGATCTCTCTTTTGACAAACATATATAAAATATTTCAAGAGCAGCTTTTTACCCTCTACACAACATTGTAAAAATCTGATGCTTGGAAGCTTGTACGATAGGAGCCATGTCTGATGCTGTGTTAATGTACCTCTCTCTCCTCTCTTCTCCTCTCCTCCTCTCATCTCCTGTTCAGAATCAGGCCTGGAAGCCTGGAAGATAGGAGCCATGTCTGATGCTGTGTTAACGTACCTCTCATCTCCTCTCTTCTCCTCTCCTCCTCTCATCCCCTGTTCAGAATCAGGTCTGGAAGCTTGTACGATAGGAGCCATGTCTGATGCTGTGTTAACCTACCTCTCATCTCCTCTCTTCTCCTCTCTCTCCTCTCTTCTCCTCTCCTCCTCTCATCTCCTGTTCAGAATCAGGTCTGGAAGCTTGTACGATAGGAGCCATGTCTGATGCTGTGTTAACCTACCTCTCATCTCCTCTCTTCTCCTCTCTCTCCTCTCTTCTCCTCTCCTCCTCTCATCCCCTGTTCAGAATCAGGTCTGGAAGCTTGTACGATAGGAGCCATGTCTGATGCTGTGTTAACGTACCTCTCTGTCCTCTCTTCTCCTCTCCTCCTCTCATCTCCTGTTCAGAATCAGGTCTGGAAGCTTGTACGATTGGAGCCATGTCTGATGCTGTGTTAACGTACCTCTCTCTCCTCTCTTCTCCTCTCCTCCTCTCATCTCCTGTTCAGAATCAGGCCTGGAAGCCTGGAAGATAGGAGCCATGTCTGATGCTGTGTTAATGTACCTCTCTCTCCTCTCTTCTCCTCTCCTCCTCTCATCTCCTGTTCAGAATCAGGTCTGGAAGCCTGGAAGATAGGAGCCATGTCTGATGCTGTGTTAACCTACCTCTCATCTCCTCTCTTCTCCTCTCCTCCTCTCATCCCCTGTTCAGAATCAGGTCTGGAAGCCTGGAAGATAGGAGCCATGTCTGATGCTGTGTTAATGTACCTCTCTCTCCTCTCTTCTCCTCTCCTCCTCTCGTCTCCTCTCTTCTCCTCTCCTCCTCTCATTTCCTGTTCAGAATCAGGCCTGGAAGCTTGTACGATTGGAGCCATGTCTGATGCTGTGTTAATGTACCTCTCTCTCCTCTCTTCTCCTCTCCTCTCTTCTCCTCTCCTCCTCTCATCCCCTGTTCATAATCAGGTCTGGAAGCCTGGAAGATATGAGCCATCTCTGCTGCTGTGTTAATGTACCTCTCTCTCCTCTCTTCTCCTCTCCTCCTCTCATCTCCTCTCTTCTCCTCTCATCTCCTCTCTTCTCCTCTCCTCCTCTCGTCTCCTGTTCAGAATCAGGTCTGGAAGCCTGGAAGATAGGAGCCATCTCTGCTGCTGTGTTAATGTACCTCTCTCTCCTCTCTTCTCCTCTCCTCCTCTCATCCCCTGTTCAGAATCAGGTCTGGAAGCCTGGAAGATAGGAGCCATCTCTGCTGCTGTGTTTCTGGTGCTGGAGACCATCGTCATCATTGTCTACGTCCTCAAGTGTCGTAGCAAAACTAACAGGTGGGCCTGTAGGTAGAAACCAAACTAACAGGTGGGTCTGTAGGTAGAGATGGAACTTACAGGTAGAAACCAAACTAACAGGTGGGTCTGTAGGTAGAGATCAATCTAACAGGTGGGTCTGTAGGTAGAAACCAAACTAACAGGTGGGTCTGTAGGTAGAGATGAAACTAACAGGTAGGTCTGTAGGTAGAAACCAAACTAAGAGGTGGGTCTGTAGGTAGAAACCAAACTAACAGGTGGGTCTGTAGGTACAAACCAAACTAACAGGTGGGTCTGTAGGTAGAAACCAAACTAATAGGTGGGTCTGTAGGTAGGAACCAAACTAACAGGTGGGTCTGTAGGTAGAAACCAAACTAACAGGTGGGTCTGTAGGTAGAAACCAAACTAACAGGTGGGTCTGTAGGTAGAGATCAAACTAACAGGTGGGTCTGTAGGTAGAAACCAAACTAACAGGTGGGTCTGTAGGTAGAGATCAAACTAGCAGGTGGGTCTGTAGGTAGAAACCAAACTAACAGGTGGGTCTGTAGGTAGAAACCAAACTAACAGGTAGGTCTGTAGGTAGAGATGAAACTAACAGGTGGGCCTGTAGGTAGAGATCAATCTAACAGGTGGGTCTGTAGGTAGAAACCAAACTAACAGGTGGGTCTGTAGGTAGAGATCAATCTAACAGGTGGGTCTGTAGGTAGAAACCAAACTAACAGGTGGGTCTGTAGGTAGAAACCAAACTAACAGGTGGGTCTGTAGGTACAAACCAAACTAACAGGTGGGTCTGTAGGTAGAAACCAAACTAATAGGTGGGTCTGTAGGTAGGAACCAAACTAACAGGTGGGTCCTGTAGGTACAAACCAAACTAACAGGTGGGTCTGTTGGTACTGTACTAAGCCTGGAACAAGAGGTAGAGATGAGGGACTAGTAAATAATGGGAAATACATTAAACATGCTACCTTAGAACTATGAAATATACCCATTCTGGAACACCTTGACATTCTACCTTAGAGCTGTGAAATGTACCCATTCTGGAACACCTTAACGTTCTACATTAGAACTATGAAATATACACATTCTGTAACACCTTAACGTTCTACCTTAGAACTATGAAATGTACCCATTCTGGAACACCTTAACGTTCTACACTAGAACTATGAAATATACCCATTCTGGAACACCTTAACATTCTACCTTAGAACTATGAAATATACCCATTCTGGAACATCTTCTTTAAATGTCTTCTCTTTCTTGGAAATTGAGGTTATAGTTAAAATGAGGGTTGAGGTTTCTGTAAAGTGTCTGGTTAGGATGCAGGGTTGATGTGTGAAACTGCGTCTCTGTGTAGCAGCCCAGCCCCAGCCAGGCTGTGTGAGGAGGGGACACGTACAGCACTGTGTAATGAAGAGACTCTACCAGCCGGAGATGGACAATGCCAACAGTGAGTCCTGAAGCTACATTACCTTAACATTATCCAGGCTGTGTCACATCCGGCCGTGATTGGGAGTCCCATATGACGGTACACAATTGGCCCAGCATCGTCCAGGTTTGGCCGGGGTAGGCCGTCATTGTAAATAAGAATTTGTTCCTGACTTGCCTAGTTAAATAAAGGTTTAACAAAATAAAAAAGAACTCCTGTATTTTAATTACTTGGTTACTGAACACAACCCAGGTGTCCATGTCCAAACTGTAATCAACCCCCATTAACCCTTTAACTTCTTGCTCCTACTTGAGACGCAGATGTCTCAAGTAGACACCTGGAAATGCAAATGCGCTACGCTAAATGCTAAATGTACTCGTTAAAACTCAAACCTTAATCAAAATTCCCATGCAGGGTATTGAATTAAAGCTACACTCGTTGTGAACCTAGCCAACAAGTCAGATTTTTAAAATGCTTTTCGGCGAAAGCATGAGAAGCTATTATCTGATAGCATGCAACACCTCAAAATGCCTGAATGCGACGTAAACAAAGACTTTGCTTATCCGGCGCTACACAAAACGCAGAAATAAAATATAAAACATTCATTACCTTTGACGAGCTTCTTTCTTGGCACTCTTATATGCCCCATAAACATCACTATTGGGTCTTTTTTTCGTTTAAATCGGTCCATCTATACCCAAAATAGCTTTCTATGGAAGCTGTGTCATTCAGAAAAAAACATCGTTTTTAAACGCTGCGTCATTTTTTAAAATTAAAAAAGTCGACGATAAACTTTCACAAAACACTTCGAAATACTTTTGTAATCCAACTTTAGGTATTAGTAAACGTTTATAATCTATCAAAATGATTACAGGGCGATGTATATTCAATAGCTCCTCGTCTGCAAATCAATGGCTGCCAATGTGCACATTCAAAACATCCTGGTGGAGACCAGAAGAAACGGAATCCAGTTAGTTGGATTTACCAAGAAAAAACTCCATTGAAAATGACAACAATGGCGATATCGTGTGGAATCTGTAGGAATTGCATGCAGGTCGATAATACATTTTGTGCCCTTTTAACAACCATGAAAGTGACGCATGGAAATAATTTTTAGCTTTCAGAGAGCAGTTTTTCTTGCGCTTTTCAATGAAACACACGATCTGTTATAGTCACAGCCGTGATTGAACCAGTTTTAGAAACTTCAGAGTGTTTTCTATCCACACATACTAATCATATGCATATACTATATTCCTGGCATGAGTAGCAGGACGCTGAAAAGTTGCGCGATTTTTAACAGAATGTTCGAAAAAGGAGGGGGTAGACTTAACAGGTTTTAACCGTCGAAACAAATATCCCACCTTAAATTCCTATTTGCTAACGACGCAAAAAAAAAAACTTCCAATACTTCTTCTTCTTCTCTTTTTACAACAATGTTTACTTTGGAAATGACAGAGCTCTACCAGGCGGTGTGAGAACTCTGAAAGAGGCTCCTATCAGCAATGCAGTATAAAGAATGTCGATTTACATAGCATTTTTTTTTTTTTTTTTACTCATCTCAAGAATTGTGCATGGAACTACATTACCCATGATTCTTTGCTTAACATTTTGTGGTTTAATCAGAGTAAAGAATAAGGTTGTTTTTCTCCTGAAGAGGTACAGGGAGTGCAGGCTTTAGTTCCAACCCTGCAGTCTGTCTTTTACTCAATACAGATATGTTGGTTTCCTAACCTGGTCCTGAAGAGGTACAGGGAGTGCAGGCTTTAGTTCCAACCCTGCAGTCTGTCTTTTACTCAATACAGATATGTTGGTTTCCTAACCTGGTCCTGAAGAGGTACAGGGAGTGCAGGCTTTAGTTCCAACCCTGCAGTCTGTCTTTTACTCAATACAGATATGTTGGTTTCCTAACCTGGTCCTGAAGAGGTACAGGGAGTGCAGGCTTTAGTTCCAACCCTGCAGTCTGTCTTTTACTCAATACAGATATGTTGGTTTCCTAACCTGGTCCTGAAGAGGTACAGGGAGTGCAGGCTTTAGTTCCAACCCTGCACTGAAGACCACCCGATTCAACCAGTCCTCAAGATAACAATAAGCTGAATCAAGAGTGTTAGTGTTGGGCTGTAACAGAAGCCTGCACAGCCCTGTAGCTCTTCAGAACCAGTGTTTATGACCAAAGCCCAACAACAACAACAACAACAACAACAACAACATAGTGAGGTGCAGAATACAACAGGTGTAGACTTCACTGTGAAATACTTACTGACAAGCCCTTAACCAACAAATGCACAGTTTAAAAAAGTAACAACTCAATATCAGGAAGGTGTTCTTAATGTTTTTGTAAACTCAGCGTATATCAGTGTACATTTTATCTATTACCTGTGTGTCTCAACATGGTTTCCTGCCTCTGAGTCTTGGGTAAAGTCTGTTCTAGGTCTGTTGATCTGTAGTCAGTGCCCAGGAGGTCACATTACATGAGTTAGTTGGTCCAGCTGAAGCCAGAGTATTATACTGCCTTACTGCAGACCTCAGTCCAGCTGAAGCCAGAGTATTATACTGCCTTACTACAGACCTCAGTCCAGCTGAAGCCAGAGTATTATACTGCCTTACTGCAGACCTCAGTCCAGCTGAAGCCAGAGTATTATACTGCCTTACCGCAGACCTCAGTCCAGCTGAAGCCAGAGTATTATACTGCCTTACTGCAGACCTCAGTCCAGCTGAAGCCAGAGTATTATACTGCCTTACCGCAGACCTCAGTCCAGCTGAAGCCAGAGTATTATACTGCCTTACTGCAGACCTCAGTCCAGCTGAAGCCAGAGTTATATACTGCCTTACCGCAGACCTCAGTCCAGCTGAAGCCAGAGTATTATACTGCCTTACTGCAGACCTCAGTCCAGCTGAAGCCAGAGTATTATATTGCCTTACTGCAGACCTCAGTCCAGCTGAAACCACAGTATTATACTGCCTTACTACAGACCTCAGTCCAGCTGAAGACAGAGTATTATACTGCCTTACTACAGACCTCAGTCCAGCTGAAGCTAGAGTATTATACTGCCTTACTGCCGACCTCAGTCCAGCTGAAACCAGAGTATTATACTGCTTTACTGCCGACCTCAGTCCAGCTGAAACCAGAGTATTATACTGCCTTACCACAGACCTCAGTCCAGCTGAAGGCAGAGTATTATACTGCCTTACTGCCGACCTCAGTCCAGCTGAAACCAGAGTATTATACTGCCTTACTGCAGACCTCAGTCCAGCTGAAGCCAGAGTATAATACTGCCTTACCACAGACCTCAGTCCAGCTGAAGCCAGAGTATAATACTGCCTTACCACAGACCTCAGTCCAGCTGAAGCCAGAGTATTACACTGCCTTGCTACAGACCTCAGTCCAGCTGAAGCCAGAGTATTATACTGCCTTACTACAGACCTCAGTCCAGCTGAAGCCAGAGTATTATACTGCCTTACCGCAGACCTCAGTCCAGCTGAAGCCAGAGTATTATACTGCCTTCCTACAGACCTCAGTCCAGCTGAAGCCAGAGTATTATACTGCCTTACTGCAGACCTCAGTCCAGCTGAAGCCAGAGTATTATACTGCCTTACCTCAGTCCAGCTGAAGCCAGAGTATTATACTGCCTTACTGCAGACCTCAGTCCAGCTGAAGCCAGAGTATTATACTGCCTTACCTCAGTCCAGCTGAAGTCAGAGTATTATGCTGCCTTACTACAGACCTCAGTCCAGCTGAAGCCAGAGTATTATACTGCCTTACTGCAGACCTCAATCCAGCTGAAGCCAGAGTATTATACTGCCTTACCACAGACCTCAGTCCAGCTGAAGCCAGAGTATTATACTGCCTTCCTACAGACCTCAGTCCAGCTGAAGCCAGAGTATTATACTGCCTTACTACAGACCTCAGTCCAGCTGAAGCCAGAGTATTATACTGCCTTACCTCAGTCCAGCTGAAGCCAGAGTATTATACTGCCTTACTGCAGACCTCAGTCCAGCTGAAGCCAGAGTATTATACTGCCTTACTGCAGACCTCAATCCAGCTGAAGCCAGAGTATTATACTGCCTTACCACAGACCTCAGTCCAGCTGAAGCCAGAGTATTATACTGCCTTACTGCAGACCTAATCCACATCAAGGAAAGTACACTAAGAAAGAAGGTTAGAGATTAGGAAAAAGTAGTCTCTTTCTGTCATTTTCTCTCTTCCTCTTTCTATATTTTTCTCTCTGATCCTCCCTCTTCTTTCCCCCTCCTTGTACCCCCTCTCCTCTCTCTCTCTCTCTCGCCCAGCTCCTCACACTATCTCCCTCTCTTCTCTCTCCTCCTCTTTCCTCCTCTTTCCCCCTCTCTCCTCCTCTTTCCCCATCTCTCCCCTCCTCTTTCCCACCCCTCTCTCTCTCTCTCTCACGCCCAGCTCCTCTCATTATATCCCTCTCTTTCTCTTCTCCCTCTCTCTCTCTCCTCCTCTTTCCCCCCTCTCCCCTCTCTCTCTCTCGCCCAGCTCCTCCCACTATCTCCCTCTCTTTCTCTATTCCCTCTCTCTCTCCTCCTCTTTCCCCATCTCTCCCCTCTCTCCCAGTCCTTCTCTCTCTGTATTTTCTACCCTGCTTATCTCTCCTATTGTTTCTTTAACCCATTCTACTTCCTTCTCTCCTCTAGAATTGCTGTTCTGGACCCGTGGGACCTGGACCCCTCTCTAACCCAACAGCAGCTGCAGCAGGAGGAGGAGGAGGTAGACATTTCAGATCTACAGCTCACCTCCATAGAGGACCTGACCAACAGACCAGTAGATCTGTCACATGATGTCCAGACTTCAGTTCTATAGATCTACACAGTCAGCTGACACTCCTTCCCCCTGTTCCTCCCTTCTCTCCCTCCCCTGTTCCTGTGTCCCTCTCCCCCCGTTCCTGTGTCCCTCTCCCCCCTTCTCTCCCTCCCCTGTTCCTGTGTCCCTCTCCCCTTCTCTCCCTCCCCTGTTCCTGTGTCCCTCTCCCCTTCTCTCCCTCCCCTGTTCCTGTGTCCCTCTCCCCTTCTCTCCCTCCCCTGTTCTTGTGTCCCTCTCCCCTTCTCTCCCTCCCCTGTTCCTGTGTCCCTCTCCCCCAACCCCCCTGCCCCTGTTCCTGTGTCCCTCTCCCCTTCTCTCCCTCCCCTGTTCCTGTGTCCCTCTCCCCTTCTCTCCCTCCCCTGTTCCTGTGTCCCTCTCTCCCCCTTCTCTCCCTCCCCTGTTCCTGTGTCCCTCTCCCCCCCTTCTCTAATCCAGAACAAATTGAAGAAAGCGTACAGTATTATATAGAGCCCTTATTGCATGGAACTTCCTCCCATCTCATATCGCTGAAATAAACAACAAACCTGGTTTCATAAAACAGATAAAGCAACATCTCGTGGCACAACGCCTCTCCCATATTTGACCTAGATAGTTTGTGTATTGATATGTAGAGTGTATTGATATGTAGTGTGTATTGTTAAATATATTTATTTAAATGGATGTATTTCTGTCCTTCAGCTGTTCTTGTCTATTGATGTTCTGTATTATGTCATGTTTCCTGTTTTGTGTGGAACGCCAGGAAGACTATCTGCTGCTTTAGAAACAGCTCATGGGGATCCTAAATAAACCCCAGGAAGACTATCTGCTGCTTTAGAAACAGCTCATGGGGATCCTAATCAAATACCACAATACCAAACTACAACCTTCTGATGGCCATTTTGTTGATTGACGTGTGCACAATAAAATCATCTTCAAAGGTATGGGCCGTCCTGTGGTATTTCCTCAGGGTGTGTGTGTGTGGGTTCCATGGTAGTAGGATCTCGGTATGGGCCATCCTGTGGTATTTCCTCAGGGTGTGTGTGTGGGTTCCATGGTAGTAGGATCTCGGGTTTGTGTGTGAGTGAACTCCCAGATTGGCCTCCAGCTGGGTTGGGTTGAATCACGAGGCGAGGTGTGGTGTGTGTGTGTGTGTGTGGGGGGCTCAGGGAGGAAAGGCCTAGTCATGCGGCAGAGTGTGTGTGTGTGTGAGCAGTAGGCTATATGAGAGAGAAGGGGCCAATGGGCCGTCCCTAGTGGGTGATCAGTTGGACTGAGACAGAGGAACAGCATGCACTACCACAGGTAGGATACAGCAACAAGTAGGAGACAGCAACAGGTAGGAACCAGCAACAGGTTGGAGACAGCAACGGGTAGGAAACAGCAACGGGTAGGAAACAACAACGGGTAGGAAACAGCAACGAGTAGGAACCAGCAACGGGTAGGAACCAGCAACGGGTAGGAACCAGCAACGGGTAGGAAACAGCAACGGGTAGGAAACAGCAACAGGTAGGAGACAACAACAGGTAGGAGACAACAACAGGTAGGAAACAGCAACAGGTAGGAGACAACAACAGGTAGGAGACAACAACAGGTAGGAAACAGCAACATGTAGGAACCAGCAACAGGTAGGAAACAGCAACAGGTAGGAAACAGCAACAGGTAGGATACAGCAACAGGTAGGAGACAGCAACATGTAGGAACCAGCAACAGGTAGGAACCAGCAACAGGTAGGAAACAGCAACAGGTAGGAGACAGCAACAGGTAGGAAACAGCAACAGGTAGGAAACAGCAACAGGTAGGAAACAGCAACAGGTAGGAAACAGCAACAGGTAGGAAACAGCAACAGGTTAGTTGTTAATTCATTCATCTATTTAACTAATTTATTGACTTACCATCATTGGTTTTGTATGATCTGTATATTTGTATCGTATTGATGTCACTACGATACAGGGGCGGCAGGTAGCCTAGTAGCCTAGTGGTTAGAGGGGTGGCAGGTAGCCTAGTGGTTAGAGGGGTGGCAGGTAGCCTAGTGGTTAGAGGGGTGGCAGGTAGCCTAGTGGTTAGAGGGGCGGCAGGTAGCCTAGTAGCCTAGTGGTTAGAGGGGCGGCAGGTAGCCTAGTAGCCTAGTGGTTAGAGGGGCGGCAGGTAGCCTAGTAGCCTAGTGGTTAGAGGGGCGGCAGGTAGCCTAGTAGCCTAGTGGTTAGAGGAGGCAGGTAGCCTAGTGGTTAGAGTGTTGGACTAGTAACCAGAAGGTTGCTAGATCAAATCCCTGAGCCGACAAGGTAAAAACCGGTCGTTCTGCCCCTGAACAAGGCAGTTAACCCACTGTTCCTAGTCTGTGTGTTCTTTACTGACTTGCCTAGCTAACTAATGAAACACAGCGACAGGTTTGATGAGGAATTATATATTGATATTTATTTTATGGGTCTATAGACATTTAAATTGTCTGGTATTATATGGGAGAACAACAGATCGCTGGTTTATTTATAGTAGGCTACAAAGACAGTGGATTGAGTTTATGGGTGAAGGAGATTCTCCTTCGTCAGACAGCTGGACATCGTTTCCATTCAGTGAAACATCACTGAGAGAAACTGAGAATCTTATAGGCGGTGGGATTAAAAAAAAAAAACTTTATTTAACAAATCAGTTAAGAACAAATTATTATTTACATTGACGGTTTACAACAGCATAACCCGGACGATGCTGGGCCAATTGTGCATCTCACTATGGGACTATTATACAGCCTGGATTTGAACCAGGGTGTCTGTAGTGACGCCTGTAGCACTGAAATGCAGTGTCTCAGACCGCTGTGCCACTCGTGATAATCAGTTGCGGAACCAAGCTCACGTATGATTTGTCTCTCTGAGTTGGAGGAGAGATTTGTGTGTCGCACAACCACCCACAGAATCAAGACACAGCCGTCAATCTGTTATCTAGTTGCTTTTTTACATGTCTATGTGATTGTGTTTTTTTGGGGGGGGGGGGGGGGGGGGGGGGGCGTATTAACAGGGTCCTTTGATAATTGTTTAGAAAGTAGAAGTTGTTTGTTGTCTTTGGCTCGATAAGTTATTCGGAGGGAATTATTGGGAATAATAACAAAGGGAAAGATTAATTTCAGAGATAAAAGAGATGTGCCTGGAGCTGGCATACGTCTGGGCAAGAAAACATCGCCAATCCTTTGTGAAAATCTGATATCTGATGAGTGTGGAGTCTAGGCTGAGCAGGGCTTGGCACTCAAAAAATGGACCAGCCTTCAACTCTCTAACTACATCTTTCTCTCTCAATTCAATTCAATTCAAGGGGCTCTATTGTCATGGGAAACATGTGTTGACATTGCCAAAACAAGTGAGGTAGATAATATATAAAGTGAATATATAAAGTGAAATAAACAATAAAAACAATAAAACAATAAAATATAAAAATGAACAGTAAACATGTGTAATGTCTAATTGTGCTGCTGTCCTGGGGCTCTGTGAGGTGTGTTTGTGAACAGCGCCCCAGGACCAGCTTGCTTTGAGTCTCAGGTTCAGGGCGGCAGGTAGCCTAGTGGTTAGAGCGTTGAATTAATAACCGAAAGGTTGCAAGATCAAATCTCTGAGCTGACAATGTAAAAATCTGTTGTCCTGAACAAGGCAGTTAACCCACTGTTCCTAGGCCGTCATTGAAAATAAGAATTTGTTCTTAACTGACTTGCCAAGTTAAATAAATATATATATTTGGTGTTTGTCCCATTTTGTGAATTCTTGGTTGGTGAGCGGACCCCAGAACCCACAACCATAAAGGGCAATGGGTTCTATAACTGATTCAAGTATTTTTAGCCAGATCCCCCCCCCCCCAAAAAAAACACTTGTTTGTGTACATGGATTTTATAATGTCGTATGTTTTACCCCCAACACCACTTTCCATCAATTTGTATAGCAGACCCTCGTGCCAGATTGAGTCGAAGGCTTTTTTGAAATCAACAAAGCATGAGAAGACTTTGCCTTTGTTTTGGTTTGTTTGGTTGTCAATTAGGGTGTGCAGGGTGAATATTTGGTCTGTCGTACAATAATTTGGTAAAAAGCCATTTTGACATTTGCTCAGTACATTGTTTTCACTGAGGAAAGGTACGAGTCTGTTGTTAATGATAATGCAGAGGATTTTCCCAAGGTTGCTGTTGATGCATATCCCTGTTGACGCTCTCCTCTCTCTCTGCTCTCCTCTGTCTCTCACTTCCTCTCTCTCTCTCTCTGCTCTCCTCTGTCTCTCACTTCCTCTCTCTCTCTCTCTCTGCTCTGCTCTCCTCTGTCTCTCTCTCTCTCTGCTCTGCTCTCCTCTGTCTCTCACTTCCTCTCTCTCTCTCTCTCTCTCTCTCTGCTCTCCTCTGTCTCTCACTTCCTCTCTCTCTCTGCTCTGCTCTCCTCTGTCTCTCACTTCCTCTCTCTCTCTCTCTGCTCTGCTCTCCTTTGTCTCTCACTTCCTCTCTCTCTCTGCTCTGCTCTCCTTTGTCTCTCACTTCCTCTCTCTCTCTCTCTCTCTGCTCTGCTCTCCTCTGTCTCTCACTTCCTCTCTCTCTCGCCATCTCTCAATTCAATTAAAGGGCTTGGAAACATATGTTTACATTGCCAAAGAAAGTGAAGAATATAATAAACAAAAGTGAAATAAACACATTTAGAGTAAACATTACACTAATAGAAGTTCCAAAAGAATAAAGACATTGCAAATGTCATATTACGTATATATACAGAGTTGTAATGATCTCTCTCTCTCTCTCCCTGCTCCAGTATGTGTTGGCTGGGTCTCCTGGTGGTGGTGGCTCTGACCCCGTGGACCCTGGCACAGTTCCCCAGAGAATGTGTCACCTCAGCGGGGCTACGGAGCGGCCAGTGCTGCCCCTCTCCCACTGGAGCCCTGGACGACGAGTGTGGTTCTGCCACAGCGAGGGGTCAGTGTGTGTCCGTAGCTGCCGACAGCCACCGCCACGGCCCCCAGTACCCACATGACGGCCGGGACGACCGGGAACGCTGGCCGTTAAGGTTCTTTAACCGGACGTGCCGGTGTAACGGGAGCTTTGCGGGGTATAACTGTGGCCGGTGCCGGTATGGACTCACCGGACCTAACTGTGATCAGAGGATATCTGTGGGTAAGAGAGAGGGAGGTGGATTTATTTATCTGATTAGATAGAGTGAAGAAAGAGACTCTTTCCTACTTCCTTTAAAATGAAATAAAATAGATAACCTAGAATAAATATATTTATTTTCTTCATACATCCATATACAGTGCCTTGCGAAAGTATTCGGCCCCCTTGAACTTTGCGACCTTTTGCAACATTTCAGGCTTCAAACATAAAGATATAAAACTGTATTTTTTTGTGAAGAATCAACAACAAGTGGGACACAATCATGAAGTGGAACGACATTTATTAGATATTTCAAACTTTTTTAACAAATCAAAAACGGAAAAATTGGGCGTGCAAAATTATTCAGCCCCCTTAAGTTAATACTTTGTAGCGCCACCTTTTGCTGCGATTACAGCTGTAAGTCGCTTGGGGTATGTCTCTATCAGTTTTGCACATCGAGTGACTGACATTCTTTCCCATTCCTCCTTGCAAAACAGCTCGAGCTCAGTGAGGTTGGATGGAGAGCATTTGTGAACAGCAGTTTTCAGTTCTTTCCACAGATTCTCGATTGGATTCAGGTCTGGACTTTGACTTGGCCATTCTAACACCTGGATATGTTTATTTTTGAACCATTCCATTGTAGATTTTGCTTTATGTTTTGGATCATTGTTTTGTTGGAAGACAAATCTCCGTCCCAGTCTCAGGTCTTTTGCAGACTCCATCAGGTTTTCTTCCAGAATGGTCCTGTATTTGGCTCCATCCATCTTCCCATCCATTTTAACCATCTTCCCTGTCCCTGGTGAAGAAAAGCAGGCCCAAACCATGATGCTGCCACCACCATGTTTGACAGTGGGGATGGTGTGTTCAGGTTGATGAGCTGTGTTGCTTTTACGCCAAACATAACGTTTTGCATTGTTGCCAAAAAGTTCAATTTTGGTTTCATCTGACCAGAGCATCTTCTTCCACATGTTTGGTGTGTCTCCCAGGTGGCTTGTGGCAAACTTTAAACGACACTTTTTATGGATATCTTTAAGAAATGGCTTTCTTCTTGCCACTCTTCCATAAAGGCCAGATTTGTGCAATATACGACTGATTGTTGTTCTATGGACAGAGTCTCCCACCTCAGCTGTAGATCTCTGCAGTTCATCCAAAGTGATCATGGGCCTCTTGGCTGCATCTCTGATCAGTCTTCTCCTTGTATGAGCTGAAAGTTTAGAGGGACGGCCAGGTCTTGGTAGATTTGCAGTGGTCTGACACTCCTTCCATTTCAATATTATCGCTTGCACAGTGCTCCTTGGGATGTTTAAAGCTTGGGAAATCTTTTTGTATCCAAATCCGGCTTTAAACTTCTTCACAACAGTATCTCGGACCTGCCTGGTGTGTTCCTTGTTCTTCATGATGCTCTCTGTGCTTTTAACGGACCTCTGAGACTATCACAGTGCAGGTGCATTTATACGGAGACTTGATTACACACAGGTGGATTGTATTTATCATCATTAGTCATTTAGGTCAACATTGGATCATTCAGAGATCCTCACTGAACTTCTGGAGAGAGTTTGCTGCACTGAAAGTAAAGGGGCTGAATAATTCTGCAAGCCCAATTTTTCAGTTTTTGATTTGTTAAAAAAGTTTGAAATATCCAATAAATGTCGTTCCACTTCATGTTTGTGTCCCACTTGTTGTTGATTCTTCACAAAAAATACAGTTTTATATCTTTATGTTTGAAGCCTGAAATGTGGCAAAAGGTCGCAAAGTTCAAGGGGGCCGAATACTTTCGCAAGGCACTGTATTTCTTTATCAGGGACCATCTACAGTTTCTAACGTACAATATTTGATGCATCTCCCTTCCTTTCTCCTCCCTCTTCCCTTCCCCCTTTCACTCTCCCTCTCTTCTCCCTTCCTTTCTCCTCCCTTACTCCATCCTCCCTGCCTCCCTCCCTCCATCCTCCCTCCCTCCCTCCATCCTTCCTCCCTCCATCCTCCCTGCTTCCCTCCCTCCCTCCATCCTCCCTGCATCCCTCCTCCCTCCCTCCATCCTTCCTGCTTCCCTCCCTCCATCCTTCCTGCTTCCCTCCTCCCTCCCTCCCTCCCTCCCTCCCTCCATCCTTCCTGCTTCCCTCCCTCCTCCCTCCCTCCCTCCCTCCCTCCATGCTTCCCTCCCTCCCTCCATCCTCCCTGCTTCCCTCCCTCCCTCCATCCTTCCTGCTTCCCTCCCTCCCTCCCTCCCTCCATCCATCCTCCTTCCCTCCCTCCCTCCCTTCATCCTCCCTCCTCCCTGCCTCCCTCCAGTCAGGAGGAATGTGATGCAGATGAGTTCAGCAGAGAAGCAGGCGTTTGTGAACTCTCTGGACCAGGCCAAGAGGACCGTCCACCCTGACCTGGTCATCTGCACACGACGGTAACCAGTTTGATGGTGCTGTGATCTTATCTTAATGATCGCAGATCGATTGCTTCGATCTGATTGTGCATCGGAACCAAATAACTGAAACTTCATCACCACTCACCACTCATCTCATCTGATCAAATATAATCTCATTCGTTGGAGAATTGGAGGCTAGAGATTAGAGATTTGGAGGCTGTAGGTTAGAGGATTGGAGGCTATAGATTAGAGAATTGGAAGCTAGAGGTTAGAGAATTGGAGGCTAGAGGTTAGAGAATTGGAGGCTGTAGGTTAGAGAATTGGAGGCTGTAGGTTAGAGAATTGGAGGCTGTAGGTTAGAGAATTGGAGGCTGTAGGTTAGAGAATTGGAGGCTGTAGGTTAGAGAATTGGAGGCTGTAGAATAGAGAATTGGAGGCTGTAGGTTAGAGAATTGGAGGCTGTAGGTTAGAGAATTGGAGGCTGTAGGTTAGAGAATTGGAGGCTGTAGGTTAGAGAATTGGAGGCTGTAGGTTAGAGAATTGGAGGCTAGAGGTAAGATAATTGGAGGCTGTAGGTTAGAGAATTGGAGGCTGTAGGTTAGAGAATTGGAGGCTGTAGGTTAGAGAATTGGAGGCTAGAGGTTAAGAGAATTGGAAGCTAGAGGTTAGAGAATTGGAAGCTAGAGGTTAGAGAATTGGAAGCTAGAGGTTAGAGAATTGGAGGCTAGAGGTTAGAGAATTGGAGGCTAGAGGTTAGAGCATTGGAGGCTAGAGGTTAGAGAATTGGAGGCTAGAGGTTAGAGAATTGAGGCTAGAGGTTAGAGAATTGGAAGCTAGAGGTAAGAGAATTGGAGGCTAGAGGTTAGAGAATTGGAGGCTAGAGGTTAGAGAATTGGAGGCTGTAGGTTAGAGATTTTGGAGGCTATAGGTAAGAGATTGGAGGTTATAGATTTAGAGGCTAGAGGTTAGAGAATTGGGTGGGAGCTTGGTTGTGCATTAAACTCCACTTTGCCACATTGTCACTGATAAATCCTCATCTCTCTACAGTTACCAGGAAGTGTACGGTCCGGACGGTAACACCCCTCAGTTTGACAACGTCACCATCTATAACTACTTTGTGTGGACCCACTACTACTCTGTCAGCAAGACCTACATGGGGGCGGGGCAGGCTAGCTTTGGGGGTGTGGACTTTTCTCACGAAGGCCCGGGATTCGTCACCTGGCACAGGTTCCACCTGCTGCAGCTGGAGAGAGATATGCAGGTGAGTGAGAGAAGGGGGTACGAAGTGTATGTGTGTGTGTGTGTGTGTGTGTGTGTGTGTGTGTGTGTGTGTGTGTGTGTGTGTGTGTGTGTGTGTGTGTGTGTGAGAGAGAGAAAAGAAAGAGAGAGTGTGTGTGCGTGTGTGTTCAATATTGTTGTATATTCAAACATTGTAAAACACTCTCTCAACCAATCAGAATTGAGTATCTCGCCACCTCCTCAATCTCTCCATCTCTCCAATCTCTCCATCTCCTCAATCTCTCCATTCCCTCAATCTCTCCATCCCCTCAATCTCTCCATTCCCTCAATCTCTCCATCCCCTCAATCTCTCCACCCCATTCATCCCTCCATCACTCCATTCCTCCATTCCTCCATCTCTCCATCCCTCCCATCCTCTCCATCCCCTCAATCTCTCCATCCCTCCATCTCTCCATCCCCTAAATCTCTCCATCTCTCCATCCCCTCCATCTCTTCATCTCACCATTTCACCATCCCCTCAATCTCTCCATCTCTCCATCCCCTAAATCTCTCCATCTCTCCATCCCCTCCATCTCTCCATCCCCTCCATCTCTCCATCCTCTCCAGGACATGTTGGGTGATGCCACTTTTGCCCTCCCCTACTGGAACTTTGCCATCGGCGGCAGTGAGTGTGACGTGTGTACTGACGAACTCCTAGGAGCCAGGTCTGCCTTCGATATGAACAGCCTCAGCCCCAACTCTGTCTTCTCCCAGTGGAGGGTGATCTGTGAGAGTGTAGAGGACTACGACACTCTGGGAACCATCTGTAACAGTGAGCATGATATGTCCTAACACCTTGTAAACACTACGACACTATAGGAACCATCTGTAACAGTGAGCATGATATGCCCTAACACCTTGTAAACACTACGACACTATAGGAACCATCTGTAACAGTGACCATGATATGTCCTAACACCTTGTAAACACTACGACACTCTGGGAACCATCTGTAACAGTGAGCATGATATGCCCTAACACCTTGTAAACACTACGACACTATAGGAACCATCTGTAACAGTGAGCATGAGATGCCCTAACACCTTGTAAACACTACGACACTATAGGAACCATCTGTAACAGTGAGCATGATATGCCCTAACACCTTGTAAACACTACGACACTATAGGAACCATCTGTAACAGTGAGCATGATATGCCCTAACACCTTGTAAACACTACGACACTATAGGAACCATCTGTAAAAGTGAGCATGATATGTCCTAACACCTTGTAAACACTACGACACTCTGGGAACCATCTGTAACAGTGAGCATGATATGTCCTAACACCTTGTAAACACTACGACACTATATGAACCATCTGTAACAGTGAGCATGAGATGTCCTAACACCTTGTAAACACTACGACACTCTGGGAACCATCTGTAACAGTGAGCATGAGATGTCCTAACACCTTGTAAACACTACGACACTCTGGGAACCATCTGTAACAGTGAGCATGAGATGCCCTAACACCTTGTAAACACTACGACACTATAGGAACCATCTGTAACAGTGAGCATGATATGCCCTAACACCTTGTAAACACTACGACACTCTGGGAACCATCTGTAACATACGACACTCTGGGAACCATCTGTAACAGTGAGCATGATATGTCCTAACACCTTGTAAACACTACGACACTCTGGGAACCATCTGTAACATACGACACTCTGGGAACCATCTGTAACAGTGAGCATGATATGTCCTAACACCTTGTAAACACTACGACACTATAGGAACCATCTGTAACAGTGAGCATGATATGCCCTAACACCTTGTAAACACTACGACACTATAGGAACCATCTGTAACAGTGAGCATGATATGCCCTAACACCTTGTAAACACTACGACACTCTGGGAACCATCTGTAACATACGACACTCTGGGAACCATCTGTAACAGTGAGCATGATATGTCCTAACAACTTGTAAACACTACGACACTATAGGAACCATCTGTAACAGTGAGCATGATATGTCCTAACACCTTGTAAACACTACGACACTATAGGAACCATCTGGAACAGTGAGCATGATATGTCCCAACAACTTGTAAACACTACGACACTATAGGAACCATCTGGAACAGTGACCATGATATGTCCCAACAACTTGTAAACACTACGACACTATAGGAACCATCTGTAACAGTGAGCATGATATGCCCTAACACCTTGTAAACACTACGACACTCTGGGAACCATCTGTAACAGTGAGCATGATATGTCCTAACACCTTGTAAACACTACGACACTATAGGAACCATCTGTAACAGTGAGCATGATATGTCCCAACACCTTGTAAACACTACGACACTCTGGGAACCATCTGTAACAGTGAGCATGATATGCCCTAACACCTTGTAAACACTACGACACTCTGGGAACCATCTGTAACAGTGAGCATGATATGTCCCAACACCTTGTAAACACTACGACACTCTGGGAACCATCTGTAACAGTGAGCATGATATGTCCCAACACCTTGTAAACACTACGACACTGGGAACCATCTGTAACAGTGAGCATGATATGCCCTAACACCTTGTAAACACTACGACACTCTGGGAACCATCTGTAACAGTGAGCATGATATGTCCCAACACCTTGTAAACACTACGACACTATAGGAACCATCTGTAACAGTGAGCATGATATGCCCTAACACCTTGTAAACACTACGACACTCTGGGAACCATCTGTAACAGTGAGCATGATATGTCCCAACACCTTGTAAACACTACGACACTCTGGGAACCATCTGTAACAGTGAGCATGTAATGCCCTAACACCTTGTAAACACTACGACACTATAGGAACCATCTGTAACAGTGAGCATGATATGTCCCAACACCTTGTAAACACTACGACACTCTGGGAACCATCTGGAACAGTGATGACTAACCCTTTTTACTAACCCTGTGCTTGGTGACTGAGCATGCTTTTCTAGTCCAGCACTAGGCTAAATCTGATGCAGGGTAACTGACAGTAACACACCCCAGACTGATCTGGGCCAGGGAAACTTACAGAAACTCACCCCAGACTGATCATGGGCAGGGAAACTGACAGTAACACACCCCAGACTGATCTGGGGCAGGGAAACTGACAGTAACACACCCCAGACTGATCTGGGCCAGGGAAACTGACAGTAACACACACCAGACTGATCTGATGCAGGGAAACCGACAGAAACACATCCCAGACTGATCTGAGGTTGGAAAATGACAATAACACACCCCAGACTGATCTGGGCCAGGGAAACTGACAGAAACAAACCCCAGACTGATCTGGCCCAGGGAAACTGACAGAAACACACCCCAGACTGTGCCACTCTGGATAGAGGGAACCATCTGTAACAGTGATTTTGGTTGGACCTGTTAGAAGTAGTGCTGACATGTGATTTCTCTGGGCTTTGGAAGGAATTATAACTAAAACACAATGAACAACAGGGTTCTGAAGGTCTGGACTAAGGAATCAGTAGTATAATCTACATCCACATGACTCCAGATTAGGAGATTAGTCTGGTTGGTATGTATAATCTGGGCCAGATTACAACACTCACTTCCTCCCTACTTTCGTCTCAGGAAATGTCCTACAATTTCCTAGAGATTCAAATTGGGGAGAATTGAGTTAGAATTGTGACCTGACAGAACATGAGAGGAGTGGGGGTGTGTGACCTGACAGAACATGAGAGGAGTGAGGGTGTGTGACCTGACAGAAGATGAGAAGAGTGAGGGTGTGTGACCTGACAGAACATGAGAGGAGTGAGGGTGTGTGACCTGACAGAACATGAGAGGAGTGAGGGTGTGTGACCTGACAGAAGATGAGAAGAGTGAGGGTGTGTGACCTGACAGAACATCAGAGGAGTGAGGGTGTGTGACCTGACAGAACATGAGAGGAGTGAGGGTGTGTGACCTGACAGAACATGAGAGGAGTGAGGGTGTGTGACCTGACAGAACATCAGAGGAGTGAGGGTGTGTGACCTGACAGAACATGAGAGGAGTGAAGGTGTGTGACCTGACAGAACATCAGAGGAGTGAGGGTGTGTGACCTGACAGAACATGAGAGGAGTGAGGGTGTGTGACCTGACAGAACATCAGAGGAGTGAGGGTGTGTGACCTGACAGAACAACAGAGGAGTGAGGGTGTGTGACCTGACAGAACATGAGAGGAGTGAGGGTGTGTGACCTGACAGAACATGAGAGGAGTGAGGGTGTGTGACCTGACAGAACATGAGAAGAGTGAGGGTGTGTGACCTGACAGAACATCAGAGGAGTGAGGGTGTGTGACCTGACAGAACATGAGAGGAGTGCGGGTGTGTGACCTGACAGAACATCAGAGGAGTGAGGGTGTGTGACCTGACAGAACATGAGAGGAGTGAGGGTGTGTGACCTGCTCAGTGATATCTAGTAGCTTTCCAGTCTGTCTCCTAGCTGATCCTCTTTACCTCAGTACACAGGGAACAACACATTGTGGTCATGTGACTTCCTAATATGGGCGTTATGAGGCTAAGGAGGAAGAAGTCTGCCAGTCTACTGGTTCTCTTTGATCAAGAGGAATTACACTCAAATGGACAGATAGATAGCACACAGCTATGCAATATCTCCTCGTGTGTGTGTGTGTGTGTGTGTGTGTGTGTGTGTGTGTGTGTGTGTGTGTGTGTGTGTGTGTGTGTGTGTGTGTGTGTGTGTGTGTGTGTGTGTGTGTGTGTGTGTGTGTGTGTGTGTGTGTGTGTGTGTGTGTGTGTGTGTGTGAGTGAGTCAGTGAGTGAGTGAGTGAGTGAGAGATTTTCCTGACCAGTGACCACATGACCTAACCAGTGAGAAAACTCAGAAAACGTCTTTATCTGAAATCAGAACTAACCGTTGAATCCTTGATTTGATTCCTAAATTCCTTGCCTCCCTCTCAAAGCTCATTGGAGGAAAGGATCCAATCAAGGTGTTCTTCCACTTTGAGCCCCTCCTCCAGTGACCTTTGAGAGGAAGGTGAGTAATAATTAAGGAATCAAGGACAGAAGGAATCAAGGACAGAAGGAATCAAGGACAGAAGGAATCAAGGTCAGGAGGAATCAAGGACAGAAGGAATCAAGGACAGAAGGAATCAAGGACAGAAGGAATCAAGGCCAGAAGGAATCAAGGCCAGAAGGAATCAAGGACAGAAGGAATCAAGTACAGGAGGAATCAAGGACAGGAGGAATCAAGGACAGGAGGAATCAAGGACAGGGGGAATCAAGGACAGGAGGAATCAAGGACAGGAGGAATCAAGGACAGGAGGAATCAAGGACAGAAGGAATCAAGGGTTTAAAGGCTAGTTAAGCCTACGTTTTCAGACAGAGCCAAGGAGTTCCCTATTCCCACCTCCCTATTCCCTTTATAGTGCCCTACTTCTGTCAACAGAAGTGCACTATAGAGGGAATGGTGCCCTTGGGTACCCATAGAGTTCTGTCAACAGAAGTGTACTATAGAGGGAATGGTGCCCTTGGGTACCCATAGAGTTCTGTCAACAGAAGTGCACTATAGAGGGAATGGTGCCCTTGGGTACCCATAGAGTTCTGTCAACAGAAGTGCACTATAGAGGGAATGGTGCCCTTGGGTACCCATAGAGTTCTGTCAACAGAAGTGCACTATAGAGGGAATGGTGCCCTTGGGTACCCATAGAGTTCTGTCAACAGAAGTGCACTATAGAGGGAATGGTGCCCTTGGGTACCCATAGAGTTCTGTCAACAGAAGTGCACTATAGAGGGAATGGTGCCCTTGGGTACCCATAGAGTTCTGTCAACAGAAGTGCACTATAGAGGGAATGGTGCCCTTGGGTACCCATAGAGTTCTGTCAACAGAAGTGCACTATAGAGGGAATGGTGCCCTTGGGTACCCATAGAGTTCTGTCAACAGAAGTGCACTATAGAGGGAATGGTGCCCTTGTGTACCCATAGAGTTCTGTCAACAGAAGTGCACTATAGAGGGAATGGTGCCCTTGGGTACCCATAGAGTTCTGTCAACAGAAGTACACTATAGAGGGAATGGTGCCCTTGGGTACCCATAGAGTTCTGTCAACAGAAGTGCACTATAGAGGGAATGGTGCCCTTGGGTACCCATAGAGTTCTGTCAACAGAAGTGCACTATAGAGGGAATGGTGCCCTTGGGTACCCATAGAGTTCTGTCAACAGAAGTGCACTACACTGTGAATAGGGTGCCATTTGTGATGCATCCATGTTAAATGTGGACGTTGACCATCTCTAAGTTAAGAGACTAGTCCAATACTTGTTTTGACATGTCAACCCTCTGTGCCCTATAAATTCAGAGACCTGTGACCCCTAACCCCTAACCCGTATTGATTCAGAGACCTGTGACGCCTAAAGCCTAACCTATGACCACTATAGATTCAGAGACCTGTGACCCCTAACCTATGACCCTATAGATTTCAGAGACCTGTGACCCCAAACCCTAACCTATGACCCCTATAGATTCAGAGACCTGTGACCCCTAACCTATGACCCCTGTAGATTCAGAGACCTGTGATGCCCAAACCCTAACCTATGACCCCTATAGATTCAGAGACCTGTGACCCCTAAACCCTAACCTATGACCCTATGGATTCAGAGACCTCTGACCCCTAAACCCTAACCTATGACCCTATAGATTCAGAGACCTCTGACCCCTAAACCCTAACCTATGACCCTATAGATTCAGAGACGTGTGACCCCTAACCTATGACAATATAGATTCAGAGACCTCTGACCCCTAAACCCTAACCTATGACTTTATAGATTCAGAGACCTGTGATACCTAACCTATGACCCTATAGATTCAGAGACCAGTCCCATCAGGAGGAACCCAGCCGGTAACGTGGCGCGACCCATGGTGCAGAGGCTGCCTGAACCCCAGGATGTAGTGGACTGTCTGGACCTGAAAACCTTCGATTCCCCACCTTACTACTCCACCTCTTCAGAGAGCTTCAGGAACACCGTAGAGGGTGAGGATTCAGGAACACCGTAGAGGGTGAGGATTCAGGAACACAGTAGAGGGTGAGGTTTCATGAACACCGTAGAGGGTGAGGATTCAGGAACACCGTAGAGGGTGAGGATTCAGGAACACCGTAGAGGGTGAGGATTCAGGAACACCGTAGAGGGTTAGGATTCAGGAACACCGTAGAGGGTGAGGATTCAGGAACACAGTAGAGGGTGAGGTTTCATGAACACCGTAGAGGGTGAGGATTCAGGAACACCGTAGAGGGTGAGGATTCAGGAACACAGTAGAGGGTGAGGATTCAGGAACACCGTAGAGGGTGAGGATTCAGGAACACCATAGAGGGTGAGGATTCAGGAACACCGTAGAGGGTGAGGATTCAGGAACACAGTAGAGGGTGAGGTTTCATGAACACCGTAGAGGGTGAGGTTTCAGGAAAACCGTAGAGGGTCAGGATTCATTCTCTCTCTCTCTCTCTCTCTCTCTCTCTCTCTCTCTCTCTCTCTCCTCTCCTCTCCTCTCCTCTCCCACCCCCCTCCTCTCTCTCTCTCTCTCCTCCCCCTCTCCTCTCTTCTCTCTCCCCTCTCTCTCTCTCTCCCCTTCTTCTCTTCTCTCCTCTCCTCTCTTCTCTCTCCTCCCTCTCCTCTCTCTCTCCTCCCCCTCTCCTCCCTCTCCTCCCCCTTTCCTCCCTCTCCTCTCCTCCCCCTCTCCTCTCCCTCCTCCCCCCTCTCCTCTCCTCTCTCTCCTCCCCCTCCCTCTCCCCCCTCTCCTCTCCCTCCTCTCCTCCCTCTCTCCTCTCCTCTCTCCCCTCTCCTCTCCTCCCCCTCTCCTCTCCCTCCTCCCCCTCTCCCTCTCCTCCCCCTCTCTATCCTCTCCTCTCTCTCCTCCCTCTCCCCCCTCTCCTTTCTCTCCTCCCCCTCTCTCTCCCCCCCTCTCCTCTCCCTCCTCCCCCTCTCCTCCCTCTCTCCTCTCTCCCCTCTCCTCTCTCCTCCCCCTCTCCTCTCTCTCCTCCTCCTCTCTCCTCTCTCTCTGCCCCTCTCCTCCCCCTCTCCTCTCCTCCTCTCCTCTCCTCTCTCCTCCCCCTCTCCTCCCCTCCCTCCAGGCTACAGTGCCCCTCAGGGTGGCTATGACCCAGTGGTGCGCAGCCTCCATAACCTGGCTCACCTGTTCCTCAACGGGACGGGAGGGCAGACACACCTGTCCCCTAACGACCCCATCTTTGTCCTGCTCCACACCTTCACTGACGCCATCTTTGATGAGTGGCTGAGCCGACACGCCCCAGGTATAGTATGTCACAACTGCAGCCAATCACAGAACACAAACAATTCAGTCAAACAGACCAATGGGGAAAGTGTCTGCAGACCCACACCCAGCTCTCGGCTAAGGTTCATGTCGTCCCCCAGGGGAGGCAGTGTACCCGGAGGAGGATGCTCCTATTGGTCACAACAGACAGTTCAACATGGTTCCCTTCTGGCCACCCGTCACCAACGCTGAGATGTTCGTCACAGCCCCCGAGAACCTGGGATACACCTACGAGGTCACATGGCCCAGTGAGTCACACAGACAGACAGACAGACAGACAGAATATAGGTCACACAGCACAGTGAGTCATACACAGAGAATGTATGACCTTTGAACTCTATGATTATATTCCAAATGCCCCCCATTCCCTATATAGTGAACTACTAGTGACCAGAGCCCTATTCCCTATGTAGTGCACTACTAGTGACCAGAGCCCTATTCCCTATATAGTGCACTACTAGTGACCAGAGCCCTATTCCCTATATAATGCACTACTAGTGACCAGAGCCCTATTCCCTATATAGTGCACTACTAGTGACCAGAGCCCTATTCCCTATATAGTGAACTACTAGTGACCAGAGCCCTATTCCCTATGTAGTGCACTACTAGTGACCAGAGCCCTATTCCCTATATAGTGAACTACTAATGACCAGGGCCCTATTCCCTATATAGTGAACTACTAGTGACCAGAGCCCTATTCCCTATATAGTGAACAACTAGTGACCAGAGCACTATTCCCTATATAGTGAACTACTAATGACCAGAGCCCTATTCCCTCTATAGTGAACAACTAGTGACCAGAGCCCTATTCCCTATATAGTGCACTACTTTAGACCAGGGCCCTATTCCCTATATAGTGAACTACTTTAGACCAGAGCCCTATTCCCTATATAGTGCACTACTTTAGACCAGGGCCCTATTCCCTATATAGTGAACTACTTTAGACCAGAGCCCTATTCCCTATATAGTGCACTACTTTAGACCAGGGCCCTATTCCCTATATAGTGAACTACTAGTGACCAGGGCCCTATTCCCTATATAGTGCACTACTTTAGACCAGGGACCTATTCCCTATATAGTGCACTACTAGTGACCAGGGACCTATTCCCTATATAGTGCACTACTAGTGACCAGGGCCCTATTCCCTATATAGTGCACTACTAGTGACCAGAGCCCTATTCCCTATATAGTGCACTACTTTAGACCAGGGCCCTATTCCCTATATAGTGAACTACTATAGACCAGGGCCCTATTCCCTATATAGTGCACTACTAGTGACCAGAGCCCTATTCCCTATATAGTGCACTACTTTAGACCAGGGACCTATTCCCTATATAGTGCACTACTAGTGACCAGGGCCCTATTCCCTATATAGTGCACTACTAGTGACCAGAGCCCTATTCCCTATATAGTGCACTACTGTAGACCAGGGCCCTATTCCCTATATAGTCCACTACTAGTGACCAGGGCCCTATTCCCAATAGTGTGGACTACTCACGGAATAGGATACCATTTGGGACGTAACTGTAGTCTAATTGTTAACTGTAATATTGATAACCCTAGCGCAGGGATAGAGCAAAAACCTGCACAGCTGTTCTCATATATATATATATGTATTTTATTTAGCCAACTGTTGCTTTTCTCTCTTCCCCCCCCGTACAGCTCGCCCCTACACGCTGTCGGAGATCATCACCATAGCGATCGTCGCCGCGGTGCTGGTGGCTGCGGTGGTGTCGGGGGTCATCGCGTGTGCCATGCGTGCTCGCTACTTCCGCTCGGCTGAGGGACTGGAGCCGTTGCTAGGGGAGACCTTCCGTCGCTACTCAGACAGACGGCCGGACAACAGCCAGTCTGTCGTGTAGAGATCATGTGTCTCCACCGGCACCATATTCCCTATGTAGTGCACTACTTTAGACCAGGGCCCTATTCCCTATATAGTGCACTACTAGTGACCAGAGCCCTATTCCCTATATAGTGCACTACTAGTGACCAGAGCCCTATTCCCTATATAGTGCACTACTTTAGACCAGGGCCCTATTCCCTATATAGTGCACTACTAGTGACGAGAGCCATATTCCCTATATATAGTGAACTACTAGTGACCAGAACCCTATTCCCTATATAGTGCACTACTAGTGACCAGAGCCCTATTCCCTATATAGTGCACTACTTTAGACCAGGGCCCTATTCCCTATATAGTGCACTACTAATGACCAGAGCCCTATTCCCTATATAGTGCACTACTAGTGACCAGAGCCCTATTCCCTATATAGTGCACTACTTTAGACCAGGGCCCTATTCCCTATATAGTGCACTACTAGTGACCAGAGCCCTATTCCCTATATAGTGCACTACTAGTGACCAGAGCCCTATTCCCTATATAGTGCACTACTTTAGACCAGGGCCCTATTCCCTATATAGTGCACTACTAGTGACGAGAGCCCTATTCCCTATATATAGTGAACTACTAGTGACCAGAACCCTATTCCCTATATAGTGCACTACTAGTGACCAGAGCCCTATTCCCTATATAGTGCACTACTTTAGACCAGGGCCCTATTCCCTATATAGTGCACTACTAGTGACCAGAGCCCTATTCCCTATATAGTGCACTACTAGTGACCAGAGCCCTATTCCCTATATAGTGCACTACTTTAGACCAGGGCCCTATTCCCTATATAGTGCACTACTAGTGACCAGAGCCCTATACCCTATATAGTGCACTACTAGTGACCAGAGCCCTATTCCCTATATAGTGCACTACTAGTGACCAGAGCCCTATTCCCTATATAGTGCACTACTTTAGACCAGGGCCCTATTCCCTATATAGTGCACTACTTTAGGCCAGGGACCATAGCCTATATAATATTTTTTTATTTAACCTTAATTTAACTAGGCAAGTCAGTTAAGAACAAATACTTAATTACAATCACGGCCTACTGGGGAACAGTGGGGTTAACTGACTTGTTCAGGGGCAGAACGAACAGATTTTTACCTTGTCAGCTCGGGGGATTCGATCTTGGGGTTACTGGCCCAACACTCTAACCACTAGGCTAATGCACTACTTTAGCATACTGGCCCAACACTCTAACCACTAGGCTAATGCATTACTTTAGCATACGATCCCTGGTCAACAGTAGTGCACTATAGAGGGAATGGTGCCCTTGGGTACCCATAGAGTTCTGGTTAAAAGTAGTGCACTATATTTAGGTTAGGGTGCTATTAAACCAGAACCCTGTCTATAGTTTATGCTGTTTGTATTCCTTCTCCCATCTCTAATAAAGTTGTACTGGTTTTGAAAACCTGTGTCCCGAGCCGCTTGGTCTATGTTTTCATAACATTCACTACTCATTGGCCCGTTTCCACGGAGACTGAGACCCTGAGGGGTTTTGTGGATACGGGCCTCTGGTTTAGTAAACCTGGTCCAGCGCCTTTTATCCCAGGACTGTAGTCAGCAGTTCCTTCATAACAGTGTATGGGGCGCCCTCTGGTGGAGAAAATACTGTCCTGCACTTCACTGCACCACCCATCAGACATACATACTGTCCTACGCTTCTCAACACCACCCATCAGACAGACATACTGTCCTACGCTTCACAGCACCACCCATCAGACAGGCATACTGTCCTACGCTTCTCAACACCACCCATCAGACAGGCATACTGTCCTACGCTTCTCAACACCACCCATCAGACAGACATACTGTCCTACGCTTCACAACACCACCCATCAGACAGGCATACTGTCCTACGCTTCACAACACCACCCATCAGACAGGCATACTGTCCTGCACTTCACAACACAACACCACCCATCAGACAGGCATACTGTCCTACGCTTCACAACACCACCCATCAGACAGGCATACTGTCCTGCACTTCACAACACAACACCACCCATCAGACAGGCATACTGTCCTGCACTTCACTGCACCACCCATCAGACAGACATACTGTCCTACGCTTCTCAACACCACCCATCAGACAGACATACTGTCCTACGCTTCACAGCACCACCCATCAGACAGGCATACTGTCCTACGCTTCTCAACACCACCCATCAGACAGGCATACTGTCCTACGCTTCTCAACACCACCCATCAGACAGACATACTGTCCTACGCTTCACAACACCACCCATCAGACAGGCATACTGTCCTACGCTTCACAACACCACCCATCAGACAGGCATACTGTCCTGCACTTCACAACACAACACCACCCATCAGACAGGCATACTGTCCTACGCTTCACAGCACCACCCATCAGACAGGCATACTGTCCTACGCTTCTCAACACCACCCATCAGACAGGCATACTGTCCTACGCTTCTCAACACCACCCATCAGACAGACATACTGTCCTACGCTTCACAACACCACCCATCAGACAGGCATACTGTCCTACGCTTCACAACACCACCCATCAGACAGGCATACTGTCCTGCACTTCACAACACAACACCACCCATCAGACAGGCATACTGTCCTACGCTTCTCAACACCACCCATCAGACAGGCATACTGTCCTGCACTTCACAACACAACACCACCCATCAGACAGGCATACTGTCCTACGCTTCACAACACCACCCATCAGACAGGCATACTGTCCTGCACTTCACAACACAACACCACCCATCAGACAGGCATACTGTCCTACGCTTCACAACACCACCCATCAGACAGGCATACTGTCCTGCACTTCACAACACAACACCACCCATCAGACAGGCATACTGTCCTACGCTTCACAGCACCACCCATCAGACAGGCATACTGTCCTACGCTTCTCTCAACACCACCCATCAGACAGACATACTGTCCTACGCTTCACAGCACCACCCATCAGACAGGCATACTGTCCTACGCTTCTCAACACCACCCATCAGACAGGCATACTGTCCTACGCTTCTCAACACCACCCATCAGACAGGCATACTGTCCTACGCTTCTCAACACCACCCATCAGACAGACATACTGTCCTACGCTTCACAACACCACCCATCAGACAGGCATACTGTCCTACGCTTCACAACACCACCCATCAGACAGGCATACTGTCCTACGCTTCACAACACCACCCATCAGACAGGCATACTGTCCTGCACTTCACAACACAACACCACCCATCAGACAGGCATACTGTCCTACGCTTCTCAACACCACCCATCAGACAGGCATACTGTCCTACGCTTCTCAACACCACCCATCAGACAGACATACTGTCCTGCACTTCACAACACAACACCACCCATCAGACAGGCATACTGTCCTACGCTTCACAACACCACCCATCAGACAGGCATACTGTCCTGCACTTCACAACACAACACCACCCATCAGACAGGCATACTGTCCTACGCTTCTCAACACCACCCATCAGACAGACATACTGTCCTACGCTTCACAACACCACCCATCAGACAGGCATACTGTCCTACGCTTCACAACACCACCCATCAGACAGGCATACTGTCCTACGCTTCTCAACACCACCCATCAGACAGACATACTGTCCTACGCTTCACAACACCACCCATCAGACAGGCATACTGTCCTACGCTTCACAACACCACCCATCAGACAGGCATACTGTCCTGCACTTCACAACACAACACCACCCATCAGACAGGCATACTGTCCTACGCTTCACAACACCACCCATCAGACAGGCATACTGTCCTGCACTTCACAACACAACACCACCCATCAGACAGGCATACTGTCCTGCACTTCACTGCACCACCCATCAGACAGACATACTGTCCTACGCTTCTCAACACCACCCATCAGACAGACATACTGTCCTACGCTTCACAGCACCACCCATCAGACAGGCATACTGTCCTACGCTTCTCAACACCACCCATCAGACAGGCATACTGTCCTACGCTTCTCAACACCACCCATCAGACAGACATACTGTCCTACGCTTCACAACACCACCCATCAGACAGGCATACTGTCCTACGCTTCACAACACCACCCATCAGACAGGCATACTGTCCTGCACTTCACAACACAACACCACCCATCAGACAGGCATACTGTCCTACGCTTCACAGCACCACCCATCAGACAGGCATACTGTCCTACGCTTCTCAACACCACCCATCAGACAGGCATACTGTCCTGCACTTCACAACACAACACCACCCATCAGACAGGCATACTGTCCTGCACTTCACTGCACCACCCATCAGACAGACATACTGTCCTACGCTTCTCAACACCACCCATCAGACAGACATACTGTCCTACGCTTCACAGCACCACCCATCAGACAGGCATACTGTCCTACGCTTCTCAACACCACCCATCAGACAGGCATACTGTCCTACGCTTCTCAACACCACCCATCAGACAGACATACTGTCCTACGCTTCACAACACCACCCATCAGACAGGCATACTGTCCTACGCTTCACAACACCACCCATCAGACAGGCATACTGTCCTGCACTTCACAACACAACACCACCCATCAGACAGGCATACTGTCCTACGCTTCACAGCACCACCCATCAGACAGGCATACTGTCCTACGCTTCTCAACACCACCCATCAGACAGGCATACTGTCCTACGCTTCTCAACACCACCCATCAGACAGACATACTGTCCTACGCTTCACAACACCACCCATCAGACAGGCATACTGTCCTACGCTTCACAACACCACCCATCAGACAGGCATACTGTCCTGCACTTCACAACACAACACCACCCATCAGACAGGCATACTGTCCTACGCTTCTCAACACCACCCATCAGACAGGCATACTGTCCTGCACTTCACAACACAACACCACCCATCAGACAGGCATACTGTCCTACGCTTCACAACACCACCCATCAGACAGGCATACTGTCCTGCACTTCACAACACAACACCACCCATCAGACAGGCATACTGTCCTACGCTTCACAACACCACCCATCAGACAGGCATACTGTCCTGCACTTCACAACACAACACCACCCATCAGACAGGCATACTGTCCTACGCTTCACAGCACCACCCATCAGACAGGCATACTGTCCTACGCTTCTCAACACCACCCATCAGACAGACATACTGTCCTACGCTTCACAGCACCACCCATCAGACAGGCATACTGTCCTACGCTTCTCAACACCACCCATCAGACAGGCATACTGTCCTACGCTTCTCAACACCACCCATCAGACAGGCATACTGTCCTACGCTTCTCAACACCACCCATCAGACAGACATACTGTCCTACGCTTCACAACACCACCCATCAGACAGGCATACTGTCCTACGCTTCACAACACCACCCATCAGACAGGCATACTGTCCTACGCTTCACAACACCACCCATCAGACAGGCATACTGTCCTGCACTTCACAACACAACACCACCCATCAGACAGGCATACTGTCCTACGCTTCTCAACACCACCCATCAGACAGGCATACTGTCCTACGCTTCTCAACACCACCCATCAGACAGACATACTGTCCTGCACTTCACAACACAACACCACCCATCAGACAGGCATACTGTCCTACGCTTCACAACACCACCCATCAGACAGGCATACTGTCCTGCACTTCACAACACAACACCACCCATCAGACAGGCATACTGTCCTACGCTTCTCAACACCACCCATCAGACAGACATACTGTCCTACGCTTCACAACACCACCCATCAGACAGGCATACTGTCCTACGCTTCACAACACCACCCATCAGACAGGCATACTGTCCTACGCTTCATCAGACAGGCATACTGTCCTACGCTTCATCAGACAGACATACTGTCCTACGCTTCACAACACCACCCATCAGACAGGCATACTGTCCTACGCTTCACAACACCACCCATCAGACAGGCATACTGTCCTGCACTTCACAACACAACACCACCCATCAGACAGGCATACTGTCCTACGCTTCACAACACCACCCATCAGACAGGCATACTGTCCTGCACTTCACAACACAACACCACCCATCAGACAGGCATACTGTCCTGCACTTCACTGCACCACCCATCAGACAGACATACTGTCCTACGCTTCTCAACACCACCCATCAGACAGACATACTGTCCTACGCTTCACAGCACCACCCATCAGACAGGCATACTGTCCTACGCTTCTCAACACCACCCATCAGACAGGCATACTGTCCTACGCTTCTCAACACCACCCATCAGACAGACATACTGTCCTACGCTTCACAACACCACCCATCAGACAGGCATACTGTCCTACGCTTCACAACACCACCCATCAGACAGGCATACTGTCCTGCACTTCACAACACAACACCACCCATCAGACAGGCATACTGTCCTACGCTTCACAGCACCACCCATCAGACAGGCATACTGTCCTACGCTTCTCAACACCACCCATCAGACAGGCATACTGTCCTACGCTTCTCAACACCACCCATCAGACAGACATACTGTCCTACGCTTCACAACACCACCCATCAGACAGGCATACTGTCCTACGCTTCACAACACCACCCATCAGACAGGCATACTGTCCTGCACTTCACAACACAACACCACCCATCAGACAGGCATACTGTCCTACGCTTCTCAACACCACCCATCAGACAGGCATACTGTCCTGCACTTCACAACACAACACCACCCATCAGACAGGCATACTGTCCTACGCTTCACAACACCACCCATCAGACAGGCATACTGTCCTGCACTTCACAACACAACACCACCCATCAGACAGGCATACTGTCCTACGCTTCACAACACCACCCATCAGACAGGCATACTGTCCTGCACTTCACAACACAACACCACCCATCAGACAGGCATACTGTCCTACGCTTCACAGCACCACCCATCAGACAGGCATACTGTCCTACGCTTCTCAACACCACCCATCAGACAGACATACTGTCCTACGCTTCACAGCACCACCCATCAGACAGGCATACTGTCCTACGCTTCTCAACACCACCCATCAGACAGGCATACTGTCCTACGCTTCTCAACACCACCCATCAGACAGGCATACTGTCCTACGCTTCTCAACACCACCCATCAGACAGACATACTGTCCTACGCTTCACAACACCACCCATCAGACAGGCATACTGTCCTACGCTTCACAACACCACCCATCAGACAGGCATACTGTCCTACGCTTCACAACACCACCCATCAGACAGGCATACTGTCCTGCACTTCACAACACAACACCACCCATCAGACAGGCATACTGTCCTACGCTTCTCAACACCACCCATCAGACAGGCATACTGTCCTACGCTTCTCAACACCACCCATCAGACAGACATACTGTCCTGCACTTCACAACACAACACCACCCATCAGACAGGCATACTGTCCTACGCTTCACAACACCACCCATCAGACAGGCATACTGTCCTGCACTTCACAACACAACACCACCCATCAGACAGGCATACTGTCCTACGCTTCTCAACACCACCCATCAGACAGACATACTGTCCTACGCTTCACAACACCACCCATCAGACAGGCATACTGTCCTACGCTTCACAACACCACCCATCAGACAGGCATACTGTCCTGCACTTCACAACACAACACCACCCATCAGACAGGCATACTGTCCTACGCTTCACAGCACCACCCATCAGACAGACATACTGTCCTACGCTTCACAGCACCACCCATCAGACAGGCATACTGTCCTGCACTTCACAACACAACACCACCCATCAGACAGACATACTGTCCTACGCTTCACAACACAACACCACCCATCAGACAGGCATACTGTCCTACGCTTCACAACACAACACCACCCATCAGACAGGCATACTGTCCTATGCTTCACAACACAACACCACCCATCAGACAGACATACTGTCCTACGCTTCACAACACAACACCACCCATCAGACAGACATACTGTTCTACGCTTCACAACACAACACCACCCATCAGACAGGCATACTGTCCTATGCTTCACAACACCACCCATCAGACAGACATACTGTCCTACGCTTCACAGCACCACCCATCAGACAGACATACTGTCCAGCGCTTCACAACACCACCCATCAGACAGACATACTGTCCTACGCTTCACAACACCACCCATCAGACAGACATACTGTCCAGCGCTTCACAACACCACCCATCAGACAGGCATTGTAGCTGCTAGTCTGAACCCAAGGCACCACCCATCAGACAGGCATTGTAGCTGCTAGTCTGAACCCGAGGCACCACATTAACATGCTTTACGTGACAGTAATGGAAGAAAAACAATTCAAATGAAAATAGGTCGCCTGCTAATAAGAAAACTAATATTTTCCGATTGCCAGTGACGATGTGGACCGTAGCCAGTAGGTCTGAAATCACTTACGCATTTAGTTTAGAAAAATGCCAATTCTCCTCTTTTGACAACCTGCTCACGGACTAAAACATTCCCGTCTTAATATAACCTGTCAATTTACAACTTGTAAATGTGTTTTCTTAGACTACTCTACGTAACATCGCTATTTAGGACTTCCTCGAGCCCAATAGGCTACAATGATTCTATAGTGACAGTCCAACGTGCGTTTAGGTTTTTATAGTTGTTCAGCATTTGTCACCGTTTCCACATCCTACAATTCAGTAGGAAAACACATATACTTGTTGTTAACATATATTTATTGGGACCATATGTTTGCAAAACTCGTGTTTTGTTGTTGTTTAGCGCGATCTAACAAACAGTTCAAACTCATGACTATTTCCTGGTTCTGATCAACTGTTTTCCTCCCGCTCAGCCCATAGAGAATGATAGAGGCCTCTAGTAGCCAATAGGCCTGTGTTAGCATAGGCAGCGCCATTGAGGGCTTCCACCATTTTAATGTAGACAACTGGGTGGGACTTTCAACTTCATTGGCTGATCCCTCCTCGTGACCCTTTTGGAGTCATGTCCAACCGAGTCATCGGGAAGGATCAGCCAATTGTGAATAAGAAAATGGACTACTTTAAAATTAGAGAAAGCCTCAATAGCGTTGCCCATGCTGTCACATATGCCTTAATAGCAGAGATACAAAGATGAGTCCTCTATCTATCTCTATGATTCAGCCAAAGAAGGTCGCATGCCACAAGTGCGCACTGTTATTGATTGGTGTGACGCCATTGGGGAAGTCAACTTTTGCCCAATATTCAATGTTTATTATTATAATTATTATTGTGTATATTGATATGATATGAATGCTGAAAGGTCCTAAATCTTACTAGAATGTATGCAGATTGTGTCAAATTGAGCAGCGTGACACCTTGTGTAAGCACAATGGTGTTGAGCGGGGTGACTCACCTCTACAATCAAGTCAGTCAAGTGTTCACTCATAGTTGAACACCCACCCCTCGAGGTTTGTGTCAGTCTATGCTTCGTTCCCACAATTATAGGGCTGGTTGGTTGAATGACGTAACATGAATTCCTACGGTTGTCACTGGCCGTATGGAATTCCTCATATGGAAATGCATCTCCTCCTCTCCCACATTTAATGTGTGTTAACGCATTATCTTTATGTTCGACGATAAACGCATTTCAAAAGTACGTTTTAAAGTCAGCTGGCGTCGAGAGGGAATCGAATGGTATGACTCTCGTCTGTATCTTTCCATTGGTCGCAGCCAGATCTCTGACGCGTTTATTACGCGTGTGCCCCTGGAACAGCACAACTTTGCGTAACAGTAGTCTATGACGTTATATTACCGTGGACTATTATCAGGTGAAGAGTGTGTATTTCCCATGTAATGGATGTTACCATCGGAACGGATCTGAGCGAGATAGAGAGAAAGATGGGTCGGGAGATTCCAGAGAGTCTGTTTCCTTTTGCCCCAGATGGAAGGATGATGAACGACAATACACATGGTAGAGACGAGTGGGACTGGCCTGGCCATGTCGAAGACATGTCCTCCACCCAGAGTCTGCAGAGCAACATGCGACTCCTAAGACAAGAAATGGTAAGCATTTTATTTCACCTTTATTGTGTCTAAGTGTCTATCCAAGTCCTGTAGAGTGTTTATCCAAGTCCTGTAGAGTGTTTATCCAAGTCCTGTAGAGTGTTTATCCAAGTCCTGTAGAGTGTTTATCCAAGTCCTGTAGAGTGTTTATCCAAGTCCTGTAGAGTGTTTATCCAAGTCCTGTAGAGTGTTTATCCAAGTCCTGTAGAGTGTTTATCCAAGTCCTGTAGAGTGTTTATCCAAGTCCTGTAGAGTGTCTATCCAAGTCCTGTAGAGTGTTTACAGGCTTTATTGTCACAGGAACAAAAACATGTAATGAGGACAGTTGGTTTTAAAGATGTTAATTACTGTCCTCATAATTGTATTATTTTAAATAGTTAAATGTTAGTAAGAAGTTACATTAATGGGCTATAATACCGTTTAGCCTTTACACGTTTAGAGAGAGAAAATAGGGCATTGGAATGGAATCTGTGGGAGGGGAGGAAAATCAGGTATTAAAATCTGTTCTCGTTCAAGTTCACACCTACCCTAACTCATGTTAGTCCTGTTCTCTCCTAACAACACAGTCACACCTGTTTGTCCTGTCCTCTCCTAACAACACAGTCACACCTGCCCTAACTCATGTTTGTCCTGTCCTCTCCTAACAACACAGTCACACCTGCCCTAACTCATGTTAGTCCTGTCCTCTCCTAACAACACAGTCACACCTGCCCTAACTCATGTTAGTCCTGTTCTCTCCTAACAACACAGTCACACCTGCCCTAACTCATGTTAGTCCTGTTCTATCCTAACAACACAGTCACACCTGCCCTAACTCATGTTAGTCCTGTTCTCTCCTAACAACACAGTCACACCTGCCCTAACTCATGTTAGTCCTGTTCTCTCCTAACAACACAGTCACACCTGCCCTAACTCATGTTAGTCCTGTCCTCTCCTAACAACACAGTCGCACCTGCCCTAACTCATGTTAGTCCTGTTCTCTCCTAACAACACAGTCACACCTGTTTGTCCTGTCCTCTCCTAACAACACATTCACACCTGCCCTAACTCATTTTTGTCCTGTTCTCTCCTAACAACACAGTCACACCTGCCCTAACTCATGTTAGTCCTGTTCTCTCCTAACAACACAGTCACACCTGCCCTAACTCATGTTAGTCCTGTTCTCTCCTAACAACACAGTCACACCTGCCCTAACTCATGTTAGTCCTGTTCTCTCCTAACAACACAGTCACACCTGCCCTAACTCATGTTAGTCCTGTTCTCTCCTAACAACACAGTCACACCTGCCCTAACTCATGTTAGTCCTGTTCTCTCCTAACAACACAGTCACACCTGCCCTAACTCATGTTAGTCTTGTTCTCTCCTAACAACACAGTCACACCTGCCCTAACTCATGTTAGTCCTGTTCTCTCCTAACAACACAGTCACACCTGCCCTAACTCATGTTAGTCCTGTTCTCTCCTAACAACACAGTCACACCTGCCCTAACTCATGTTAGTCCTGTCCTCTCCTAACAACACAGTCACACCTGCCCTAACTCATGTTAGTCCTGTCCTCTCCTAACAACACAGTCACACCTGCCCTAACTCATGTTAGTCCTGTTCTCTCCTAACAACACAGTCACACCTGTTTGTCCTGTCCTCTCCTAACAACACAGTCACACCTGCCCTAACTCATGTTAGTCCTGTCCTCTCCTAACAACACAGTCACACCTGCCCTAACTCATGTTAGTCCTGTCCTCTCCTAACAACACAGTCACACCTGCCCTAACTCATGTTAGTCCTGTCCTCTCCTAACAACACAGTCACACCTGCCCTAACTCATGTTAGTCCTGTTCTCTCCTAACAACACAGTCACACCTGCCCTAACTCATGTTTGTCATGTCCTCTCCTAACAACAGTCACACCTGCCCTAACTCATGTTAGTCCTGTTCTCTCCTAACAACACAGTCACACCTGCCCTAACTCATGTTAGTCCTGTTCTCTCCTAACAACACAGTCACACCTGCCCTAACTCATGTTAGTCCTGTCCTCTCCTAACAACACAGTCACACCTGCCCTAACTCATATTAGTCCTGTCCTCTCCTAACAACACAGTCACACCTGTTAGTCCGGTCCTCTCCTAACAACACAGTCACACCTGCCCTAACTCATGTTTGTCCTGTTCTCTCCTAACAACACAGTCACACCTGCCCTAACTCATGTTTGTCCTGTCCTCTCCTAACAACACAGTCACACCTGCCCTAACTCATGTTAGTCCTGTCCTCTCCTAACAACACAGTCACACCTGCCCTAACTCATGTTAGTCCTGTCCTCTCCTAACAACACAGTCACACCTGCCCTAACTCATGTTAGTCCTGTTCTCTCCTAACAACACAGTCACACCTGTTTGTCCTGTCCTCTCCTAACAACACAGTCACACCTGCCCTAACTCATGTTAGTCCTGTCCTCTCCTAACAACACAGTCACACCTGCCCTAACTCATGTTAGTCCTGTCCTCTCCTAACAACACAGTCACACCTGCCCTAACTCATGTTAGTCCTGTCCTCTCCTAACAACACAGTCACACCTGCCCTAACTCATGTTAGTCCTGTTCTCTCCTAACAACACAGTCACACCTGCCCTAACTCATGTTAGTCCTGTTCTCTCCTAACAACACAGTCACACCTGCCCTAACTCATGTTAGTCCTGTTCTCTCCTAACAACACAGTCACACCTGCCCTAACTCATGTTAGTCCTGTCCTCTCCTAACAACACAGTCACACCTGCCCTAACTCATATTAGTCCTGTCCTCTCCTAACAACACAGTCACACCTGTTAGTCCGGTCCTCTCCTAACAACACAGTCACACCTGCCCTAACTCATGTTAGTCCTGTTCTCTCCTAACAACACAGTCACACCTGTTTGTCCTGTTCTCTCCTAACAACACAGTCACACCTGCCCTAACTCATGTTTGTCATGTCCTCTCCTAACAACACAGTCACACCTGCCCTAACTCATGTTAGTCCTGTTCTCTCCTAACAACACAGTCACACCTGCCCTAACTCATGTTTGTCCTGTCCTCTCCTAACAACACAGTCACACCTGCCCTAACTCATGTTTGTCCTGTCCTCTCCTAACAACACAGTCACAGCTGTTTGTCCTGTCCTCTCCTAACAACACAGTCACACCTGCCCTAACTCATGTTTGTCCTGTCCTCTCCTAACAACACAGTCACACCTGTTTGTCCTGTCCTCTCCTAACAACACAGTCACACCTGCCCTAACTCATGTTTGTCCTGTCCTCTCCTAACAACACAGTCACACCTGTTTGTCCTGTTCTCTCCTAACAACACAGCCACACCTGCCCTAACTCATGTTTGTCCTGTCCTCTCCTAACAACACAGTCACACCTGTTTGTCCTGTTCTCTCCTAACAACACAGTCACACCTGCCCTAACTCGTGTTTGTCCTGTTCTCTCCTAACAACACAGTCACACCTGCCCTAACTCGTGTTTGTCCTGTCCTCTCCTAACAACACAGTCACACCTGCCCTAACTCATGTTTGTCCTGTCCTCTCCTAACAACACAGTCACACCTGCCCTAACTCGTGTTTGTCCTGTTCTCTCCTAACAACACAGTCACACCTGCCCTAACTCATGTTAGTCCTGTCCTCTCCTAACAACACAGTCACACCTGCCCTAACTCATGTTTGTCCTGTCCTCTCCTAACAACACAGTCACACCTGCCCTAACTCATGTTAGTCCTGTTCTCTCCTAACAACACAGTCACACCTGTTTGTCCTGTCCTCTCCTAACAACACAGTCACACCTGCGGGGCATGGACGTCCGTCTGATGTGCCAGCTCCTGTCGATCAACGACGGCATCGAGGCGACGCGCTGGGACCTGGAGGTGTAACTGAGGTTGGGGATGGTAGCGGTGACTAGCCAGGAGAGAGCGTCCTGTCTCTCGGCCAGGCTACATCCCGGCGAAGCAGCGTGTCCAGTCTGCACTAGGGGAGAGATGGGGTTTTGATGTGATGTCTGTGGGGAGTTATCTGGGTAGCTTGGAGGGAAGACCCAGAGGTGATACCGGCCCTCTCTCACCCGCTGACCGGGTAGTTGGAGAAGGAGGCTTGGAGGGAAAGTTAACCCTGTGTTTGGGTCCTGGAAAACTACTGTGCATATCCAGACTATTATTGCAGACCAGCTCTAACAAACCTGATTCAGCTATACTGGCCTAAAATCAAGGTATGATGATTAGTTAAATCAGGTGTGTTGGGCTGCCTGGAAAAAAAGCATGCTCACATTGTAACCTACCTGTACTGTGCCTGTCCAGGAACACTGTATCCTGAGGGTTTGAGAGGACAACGTTAGAGGGAGAGAGTCCAGGAACACTGTATCCTGAGGGTTTGAGAGAACAACGTTAGTGGGAGAGAGTCCAGGAACACTGTATCCTGAGGGTTTGAGGACAACGTTAGTGGGTGAGAGTCCAGGAACACTGTATCCTGAGGGTTTGAGGACAACGTTAGTGGGTGAGAATCTAGGAACACTGTATCCTGAGGGTTTGAGGACAACGTTAGTGGGGGAGAGTCCAGGAACACTGTATCCTGAGGGTTTGAGGACAACGTTAGTGGGAGAGAGTCCAGGAACACTGTATCCTGAGGGTTTGAGAGGACAACGTTAGTGGGAGAGAGTCCAGGAACACTGTATCCTGAGGGTTTGAGGACAACGTTAGTGGGTGAGAGTCCAGGAACACTGTATCCTGAGGGTTTGAGAGGACAACGTTAGTGGGTGAGAGTCTAGGAACACTGTATCCTGAGGGTTTGAGGACAACGTTAGTGGGTGAGAGTCCAGGAACACTGTATCCTGAGGGTTTGAGGACAACGTTAGTGGGTGAGAGTCTAGGAACACTGTATCCTGAGGGTTTGAGGACAACGTTAGTGGGTGAGAGTCCAGGAACACTGTATCCTGAGGGTTTGAGAGGACAACGTTAGTGGGGGAGAGTCCAGGAACACTGTATCCTGAGGGTTTGAGAGGACAACGTTAGTGGGAGAGAGTCCAGGAACAGTGTATCCTGAGGGTTTGAGAGGACAACGTTAGTGGGTGAGAGTCCAGGAACACTGTATCCTGAGGGTTTGAGGACAACGTTAGTGGGAGAGAGTCTAGGAACACTGTATCCTGAGGGTTTGAGAGGACAACGTTAGTGGGTGAGAGTCCAGGAACAGTGTGAGAGCGAAATTACAAGATGATGTTATGATTCTGTTGTTGCATCAAATGGTTGTTTTTCTGGAATAGAATAGAGGTGTTTGAACAATCTGGGGTCTTCTGAGTTGGGCCCTGGGGGAGATAAGGTCTGAGACAGGATGTGTGGGGTAGTGTCTGGAACCTTAGTACGTCCTCTCTGATGTTGCACCTATCCTGGGATACTGTATGACCCAGAGGCTCACTCCCCTCAGTCAGCCCGTCTAGGCGTGTGGTCACGGACATGGGTTTTACTTGAGATGGGGGTATCTGGAGCTGACAATTGATTTATGCCATAGAATGAGTTAGTGTTGCTGTACTATGAGGTACCAGGGACGAGATCTTAGGGGGCCAAACTCTGTACAATAAGAACCGTCTTCATAGCAAATGCTATCTGGCTGGGTGATACTCCTTTCTCATGTATCAAGTCACACCACCTTGTGACCCGTTCCACACATCTGTTGTTTGTCATGTAGACTAAGGGGGTGTATCTTTACTATAAAAAGGTGTTTGTCGGGGCTCTCAACGAATCATCTAAAGGTGGTTCGTCGACCAGCTTCATTATTGCAATCGATGTTATTAATACGTTTTGAATAAAGTAAAGATCCTGATTGGTAAATTGACCTTGTCTCTCCTCGTTATTGATTAGAATTTCCACGACAACCACTGTATCAAGAGGGATTCAGAGGAGAACGTTAGAGGGAGACATTCCACAGTCCTCTGTAGGCATGACACACACACACACACACACACACACACACACATTTAGATTCACATAGATTCACTTCATGAATAACATGGTCTTGTCTACCGGTAGTACCTCTGTCCCCCCCTAGGCATGGGACCTCATAAATTTAACAGAGGGGGAGAGGAATTTGAACCTGACTCTATCCAATTCCCCTTGATCAGGTTTCTCCCTCTTTCTTAACGAGAGAGAAGAATGAGATCATGTTAACACATCATCCTTTCATCCTCTAGTAACCCACATATGGCCTTTAGACGAATCCATCAACTTTTAAAGGAGAGAGAGGGGGAGAACAGAGAAAGAGGGGGAAGCTAGAAGGGGGAGAACGTTGGACAGAGAGAGAAAGAGAGTGGGAGAGGGGGGAGAACAGAGAAAGAGGGGGAGGAAGTTGGACAGAGGGAGAGAGTGGGAGAGGGGAGAACAGAGAAAGAGGGGGGAGAAAGGTGGACAGAGAGAGAAAGAGTGGGAGAGGGGGAGACCAGAGAAAGAGGGGAGAGGAAGTTGGACAGAGAGAGAAAGAGAGTGGGAGAGGGGAGAACAGAGAAAGAGGGGGAGAAAGGTGGACAGAGAGGGAGAGGGGGAGAACAGAGAAAGCGGGGGAGCTAGAAGGGGGAGAAAGGTGGACAGAGATAGAGAGGGAGAGGGGGAAAACAGAGAAAGAGGGGGGAGAAAGGTGGACAGAGAGAGAAAGAGTGGGAGAGGGGGAAAACAGAGAAATAGGGGGGAGAAAGGTGGACAGAGAGAGAAAGAGTGGGAGAGGGGGAGACCAGAGAAAGAGTAGAGAGGAAGTTGGACAGAGAGAGAAAGAGAGTGGGAGAACAGAGAAAGAGGGGGGGTGAAGTTGGACAGAGAGAGAGAGGGAGAGGGGGAGAACAGAGAAAGAGGGGGAGCTAGAAGGGGGAGAAAGGTGGACAGAGAGAGAGAGAGAGGGAGAGGGGGAAAACAGAGAAAGAGGGGGGAGAAAGGTGGACAGAGAGAGAAAGAGTGGGAGAGGGGGAGACCAGAGAAAGAGGGGAGAGGAGGTTGGACAGAGAGAGAAAGAGAGTGGGAGAGGGGAGAACAGAGAAAGAGGGGGGAGGAAGTTGGACAGAGAGAGAAAGAGAGTGGGAGAGGGGAGAACAGAGAAAGAGGGGGGAGAAAGGTGGACAGAGAGGGAGAGGGGGAGGGGGAAAACAGAGAAAGAGGGGGGGAAATGTGGACAGAAAGAGTGAGTGAGTGAGAGAGAGAGAAATGTATTGTACCATACAATTCCCTCAAGGCATTAAAGATTTAGGGGGTTTACATTTCCAAAATATTTAACAAGAACAAGGTATTCTGTTTCATTTAAAAACTGCATAACATTTTGTAAAAGCTAAATATTTCAGGCCTTCCACCCCCCCAACCTTTAACCATGTGATGTTTAAATATTTCAGGCCTTCCACCCCCCCAACCTTTAACCATGTGATGTTTAGATCAATGGCAGTGGAGGCTGTTGAGGGGAGGACTGCTCATCATAATGGCTGGAACGGAGTGACATCAAACACATGGTAACCATGGAAACCAATGGGTTTGATTGATTTGATACCATTCCACCATTCTGCCCCAGCCATTACCACGAACCCGTCCTCCCCAATTAAGGTAACACCAACCTCCTGTGGTTTACAGTGTTCCTACTGTACACCAACCTCCTGTGGTTTAGAGTGTTCCTACTGTACATAACCTCCTGTGGTTTAGAGTGTTCCTACTGTACACCAACCTCCTGTGGTTTAGAGTGTTCCTACTGTACACCAACCTCCTGTGGTTTAGAGTGTTCCTACTGTACATAGCCTCCTGTAGTTTAGTGTTCCTACTGTACACCAACCTCCTGTGGTTTAGAGTGTTCCTACTGTACACCAACCTCCTGTGGTTTAGAGTGTTCCCACTGTACATAACCTCCTGTGGTTTAGAGTGTTCCTACTGTACATAACCTCCTGTAGTTTAGTGTTCCTACTGTACATAACCTCCTGTGGTTTAGAGTGTTCCTACTGTACATAGCCTCCTGTAGTTTAGTGTTCCTACTGTACATAACCTCCTGTGGTTTAGAGTGTTCCTACTGTACACCAACCTCCTGTGGTTTAGAGTGTTCCCACTGTACATAACCTCCTGTGGTTTAGAGTGTTCCTACTGTACATAACCTCCTGTAGTTTAGTGTTCCTACTGTACATAACCTCCTGTGGTTTAGAGTGTTCCTACTGTACATAACCTCCTGTGGTTTAGAGTGTTCCTACTGTACACCAACCTCCTGTGGTTTAGAGTGTTCCTACTGTACACCAATCTCCTATGGTTTAGAGTGTTCCTACTGTACATAACCTCCTGTGGTTTAGAGTGTTCATACTGTACATAACCTCCTGTAGTTTAGTGTTCCTACTGTACATAACCTCCTGTGGTTGAGTGTTCCTACTGTCCATAGCCTCCTGTAGTTTAGTGTTCCTACTGTACATAACATCCTGTGGTTTAGAGTGTTCCTACTGTACACCAACCTCCTGTGGTTTAGTGTTCCTACTGTATGTAACCTCCTGTAGTTTAGTGTTCCTACTGTACATAACCTCCTGTGGTTTAGAGTGTTCCTACTGTACACCAACCTCCTGTGGTTTAGAGTGTTCCTACTGTACACCAATCTCCTGTGGTTTAGAGTGTTCCTACTGTACATAACCTCCTGTAGTTTAGTGATCCTACTGTATGTAACCTCCTGTAGTTTAGTGTTCCTACTGTACACAACCTCCTGTGGTTTAGAGTGTTCCTACTGTACATAACCTCCTGTAGTTTAGTGATCCTACTGTATGTAACCTCCTGTAGTTTAGTGTTCCTACTGTACATAACCTCCTGTGGTTTAGAGTGTTCCTACTGTACATAACCTCCTGTGGTTAGAGTGTTCCTACTGTACACCAACCTCCTGTAGTTTAGTGTTCCTACTGTACATAACCTCCTGTAGTTTAGTATGTTCCTACTGTACATAACCTCCTGTAGTTTAGTATGTTCCTACTGTACACCAACCTCCTGTAGTTTAGTATGTTCCTACTGTACATAACCTCCTGTAGTTTAGTGTTCCTACTGTACATAACCTTCTGTAGTTTAGAGTGTTCCTACTGTACATACCCTCCTGTAGTTTAGTGATCCTACTGTATGTAACCTCCTGTAGTTTAGTGTTCATACTGTACATAATTGTAGTTTAGTGTTCCGACTGTACATAACCTCCTGTGGTTTAGAGTGTTCCTACTGTACATAACCTCCTGTAGTTTAGTGTTCCTACTGTACATAACCTCCTGTAGTTTAGTGTTCCTACTGTACATTACCTCCTGTAGTTTAGTGTTCCTACTGTACATAACCTCCTGTAGTTTAATGATCCTACTGTACATAACCTCCTGTGGTTTAGTGTTCCTACTGTACATAACCTCCTGTAGTTTAGTGTTCCTACTGTACATAACCTCCTGTAGTTTAGTGTTCCTACTGTACATAACCTCCTGTAGTTTAGTGTTCCTACTGTACATAACCTCCTGTAGTTTAATGTTCCTACTGTACATAACCTCCTGTAGTTTAGTGTTCCTACTGTACATAACCTCCTGTAGTTTAGTGTGTTCCTACTGTACATAACCTCCTGTAGTTTAGAGTGTTCCTACTGTACATAACCTCCTGTGGTTTAGTGTCCCTACTGTACATAACCTCCTGTAGTTTAGTGTGTTCCTACTGTACATAACCTCCTGTAGTTTAGTGTTCCTACTGTACATAACCTCCTGTAGTTTAGTGTTCCTACTGTCCCTCACCTCCTGTGAACATGTTTTCTGTGAGCAGTGTGTTTAATTGGTAATGCAGTCCCTCAAAAGGCCAAGCGTGCGTCCCAAATGAAACCCCATTCCCTACATACAGCTCCTTCAGAAAGGATTCCACCATCAGGACCGTAGTTAACCAGCCCATCCCATTCATTCACACATTATGGGTTGAAAATGAAACCCTATTCCCTACATCAACCATCAGGACCGTAGTTAACCAGGCCATCCCATTCATTCACACATTATGGGTTGTGCAGTGAGCTGATAGCTCCAGTCTGCTGTGAGATACAGAGCCTTCAGAGAGTATTAATACCTCTTGATTTATTCCACATTTTGTTGTGTTACAGCCTGAATTCAAAATGGATTTTTTTTTTTTTTAAATATCTCACCCATCTACACGCAATAACGCATAATAACAAAAGGAAAACATGTTTTTAGAAATTATTGCAAATGTATTGAACGTGAAATTCAGAAATATCTCATTTACATAAGTATTCACACCCCTTTTGTTTTGACGCTCCAAACGGAGCTCAGCTACTTCCTGTTTCCTTTCATCATCCTTGACATGTCACTACAACTTGATTGGAGTCCACCTGTGGCCAATTCAATCGTTTGGACGTGATTTAGAAAGAAACACACCTGTCTATATAAGGTTCCACAGTTGACAGTGCATGTCAGAAACTATACCATGAAATCCAAGGAACTGTCCATAGATATCTGAGATAGAATTTTGATGAGGCATATATCTGGGGAAGGGTATAAAACCATTGCTAAAGTGTTGAACATTTCCAAGAGCACAGTGGTCTCCATCATTGGGAAATTGAAAAAATATGGAACTACCCAGACTCTGCCTAGAGCTGACTGTGCTACTAGACTAAGCAACGGGGCAAGAAGGACCTCGGTCAGGGAGGTGACCAAGAACTCAATGACCATTCTGACAGAAATACAGAGTTCCTTGGGTGAGATGGGAGAATATGCCAGAAGGACAACAGTCTCTACAGAACTTCATCAATCTGGGCTTTATGGGAGAGTGGCCAGATGGAAGCCACTCCTGAAAAGGCACATGACAGCACGCCTAGAGATGGCATGAAGACACATGAAAGACTGAGAGAATAAGGCAAAATATTCTGTGTTCTAATGAGACAAACATGTTACTTGTTGGCCTGAATGCAAAGCGCTATGTCTGCAGAAAACCAGGCACGGGTCATCACCCTTAAAACACCATCCCCACCGTGAAGCATGGTGGTGGCGGCAGCATCATGTTATGGGGATGCTGTTCAGCGGCAGGGACTGGTAAGGATAGAGGGAACAACTAATGGAGCCAAATACAGGCAAATCTTTGATGAGAACCTGCTTCAGAGTTTCAAACAATCTTAGACTGGGGGGGGGGGGGGGATTTTACGTCCCAACTGGACAATCACCCCAAGCATACAGACAAAGCAACGCCGGAATGGTTTGTGTAGCCTGCCACTTCGCAGCTGAGCCGTTGTTGCTCCTAGACGTTTCCACTTCACAGTAACAGCACTTACAGTTGACCGAGGCAGCTCTTAGCGGGGCACACATTTGACGAACTGACTTGTCTACAGATGACATATGGAGTAACATACGGAATACAGGTATCACCTTCTCCTATACAAACACTCCTCTGAAAGGTTCTAGAACCTAAAAAGGTTCTAGCAGGGAAGAACTGACTTGTCTACAGATGACATATGGAGTAACATACAGAATACAGGTATCACCTTCTCCTATACAAACACTCCACTGAAAGGTTCTAGAACCTAAAATAACCTTTTAGGTTCTAGCAGGGAAGAACTGAAAAACTATTGGCAAACAGGTTCCTACAGAGAATATATAAAACACAATGAATAGATCAATAAAGTAAATAACTATTGCATTGCAGAAATTAGATACTGACAAGTCGTTGTCATCTATTCTATACCGATGCAAAACAGACCAGCGCCCATCATTGGTTGGTTGATTCGGCGATTCTTTGGTTGATTCGTCAATTCTTTGGTTGTACTGATCTATTCACGTAGACGGGTTGGTTGTTTAGCAACAAAACCGACGCGTGCACAACTATGGGGCAAAACGGACTAAGTTGCCTTAGCGTGTTGTAAACTATATTTTTTTATTGAAAACATAAATACATTTACACAATGAGCAATTGTTGTCACAAAAAACATCCTTACAGTTGTTGGTTAGCTAGCTAGATGATGTTTTACTATATTAGCACAAACGTGAAATGAGTCAAAACACCTCAAAACAAAACCTGGTATCAACAACAAGATAGAACGAGCTGAAACGAGCCACCTACGATTCCCCACGTGGCGGCTTGTTGTCATTGTTGCTAGGGTATCGGACCGTTCAGAATCATAACACCACGTGACCTTCTGCCTCATCGATGCACGCGGCACCTTGTCATCCAGCCTGTATATAGCATTAGTAATAGCTGTAGCTATAGTAAGCTGGCAGTATATCAGAAAACTACAAAACATTAAGTATTCAGTATTAGCAGCCGAAGAGCTTAAAATACCAATATTCTATCTATACTGTAGAAAATTCATCTCCTAAAACTGTAATAGTTTCTTTCTAAATGACATTCATATTAAAATAATAAAACAAAAGTACAGGTTAGTAGGCCTTCCTACAGGAAACATATAAAACAGAATAAATAAATGGTTAAAACAACAGTCACATTAATAACATTCATGAACATGATCGAAGTATGAAGTTACGTAATGAAATAAGAAATAAACCGTATCCTATTCATGTAGTTCAGGTAGCAACTAACAAACAGAGAGAAAGAGAGAGAAATGAATTATCTTTTGAATTCTTAATTAGAATGTAAATTCTACACCTAAACGCCAATATAAAAGATTGGAGAAGAGTCTTGGCATCTATTGCCACATTTGTTCTTGCGTCATTAGAGTGTGTTAGTTAGTGATGTGAGTCGTCAGTAGTCTGGTATGATGAGGTGCATATTGAAGGAGACACAGTGATGTGAGTAGTCAGTAGTATGGTATGATGAGGTACATATTGAAGGGGGCAGTGATGTGAGTAGTCAGTAGTCTGGTATGATGAGGTACATATTGAAGGGGACAGTGATGTGAGTAGTCAGTAGTCTGGTATGATGAGGTGCATTTAGAAGGAGACACAGTGATGTGAGTCGTCAGTAGTCTGGTATGATGAGGTACATTTTGAAGGAGACACAGTGATGTGAGTAGTCAGTAGTCTGGTATGATGAGGTGCATATTGAAGGAGACACAGTGATGTGAGTAGTCTGGTATGATGAGGTCCATTTAGAAGGAGACACAGTGATGTGAGTAGTCTGCTATGATGAGGTCCATTTAGAAGGAGACAGTGATGTGAGTAGTCAGTTGTCTGCTATGATGAGGTCCATTTTGAAGGAGACAGTGATGTCAGTAGTCTGCTATGATGAGGTCCATTTAGAAGGACACAGTGATGTGAGTAGTCAGTAGTCTGGTATGATGAGGTCCATATTGATGTACACAGACACATAGACATGCATTACAGGGTTCATAGTTTTGTTACAATGAGAACCAGTTACATCTAGGAGGACATATAGAAGACATTCTTCTGTGAGAATCTTCACCTCCTTCTAGAGATAAACAGGGTCGTGTTCATTAGCGCGCACACCGTAGCAAAACGTTTTGCAACAGAACACATAAATGAATGTTTCTTATTGAAAAAAAAGTTCAGACAGTCCCTCCCTGTTTTGTCTGTTTCCTGATGAACACAACCCTGATGTAGTCTGCTAATGACATCATCAAAGGGCGACAGACGGTTGTGTGAGGACTGACACTCAGGAGAGTACGGTGAGGACTACAGTTCCCTTGGTCCTCTTCAGTATGGCGACGGCGCCGGCGTGGGTGACCCCCTCCAGACTGTGACCGTTCACGGCGAGGATCTGATCCCCGCGCTGCAGCCGGCCGTCCTCAATCGCTGCTCCCTGGAGAGAGACAGATGCAGAGGGAGAGACAGATGCAGAGGGAGAGACAGATGCAGAGGGAGAGACAGATGCAGAGGGAGAGACAGATGCAGAGGGAGAGACAGATGCAGAGGGAGAGACAGATGCAGAGGGAGAGACAGATGCAGAGGGAGAGACAGATGCAGATGCAGAGGGAGAGACAGATGCAGAGGGAGAGACAGATGCAGAGGGAGCGACAGATGCAGAGGGAGAGACAGATGCAGAGGGAGAGACAGATGCAGAGGGAGAGACAGATGCAGAGGGAGCGACAGATGCAGAGGGAGAGACAGAGGCAGAGGGAGCGACAGATGCAGAGGGAGAGACAGATGCAGAGGGAGAGACAGATGCAGAGGGAGAGACAGATGCAGAGGGAGAGACAGATGCAGAGGGAGCGACAGATGCAGAGGGAGAGACAGATGCAGAGGGAGAGACAGATGCAGAGGGAGAGACAGATGCAGAGGGAGAGACAGATGCAGAGGGAGAGACAGAGGGAGAGACAGATGCAGAGGGAGAGACAGATGCAGAGGGAGAGACAGATGCAGAGGGAGAGACAGATGCAGAGGGAGCGACAGATGCAGAGGGAGAGACAGATGCAGAGGGAGAGACAGATGCAGAGGGAGAGACAGATGCAGAGGGAGAGACAGATGCAGAGGGAGAGACAGATGCAGAGGGAGAGACAGATGCAGAGGGAGAGACAGATGCAGAGGGAGAGACAGATGCAGAGGGAGAGACAGATGCAGAGGGAGAGACACGGCATCAAACACAGCTGCATTGTTTGACTTTCTACTGGTTGTTGAGTTTCTACTGGTTGTTGCGTTTCTACTGGTTGTTTGAGTTTCTACTGGTTGTTGCGTTTCTACTGGTTGTTGAGTTTCTACTGGTTGTTGAGTTTCTACTGGTTGTTGAGTTTCTACTGGTTGTTGACTTTCTACTGGTTGTTGACTTTCTACTGGTTGTTGAGTTTCTACTGGTTGTTGAGTTTCTACTGGTTGTTGAGTTTCTACTGGTTGTTGAGTTTCTACTGGTTGTTGAGTTTCTACTGGTTGTTGAGTTTCTACTGGTTGTTGCGTTTCTACTGGTTGTTGCGTTTCTACTGGTTGTTGACTTTCTACTGGTTGTTGACTTTCTACTGGTTGTTGACTTTCTACTGGTTGTTGAGTTTTTACTGGTTGTTTGAGTTTCTACTGGTTGTTGAGTTTCTACTGGTTGTTGCGTTTCTACTGGTTGTTGAGTTTCTACTGGTTGTTGAGTTTCTACTGGTTGTTGACTTTCTACTGGTTGTTGACTTTCTACTGGTTGTTGCGTTTCTACTGGTTGTTTGAGTTTCTACTGGTTGTTGAGTTTCTACTGGTTGTTGAGTTTCTACTGGTTGTTGAGTTTCTACTGGTTATTGAGTTTCTACTGGTTGTTGAGTTTCTACTGGTTGTTGCGTTTCTACTGGTTGTTGAGTTTCTACTGGTTGTTGCGTTTCTACTGGTTGTTGAGTTTCTACTGGTTGTTGAGTTTCTACTGGTTGTTGCGTTTCTACTGGTTGTTGAGTTTCTACTGGTTGTTGAGTTTCTACTGGTTGTTGAGTTTCTACTGGTTGTTGAGTTTCTACTGGTTGTTGAGTTTCTACTGGTTGTTGAGTTTCTACTGGTTGTTGACTTTCTACTGGTTGTTGAGTTTCTACTGGTTGTTGAGTTTCTACTGGTTGTTTGAGTTTCTACTGGTTGTTGAGTTTCTACTGGTTGTTGAGTTTCTACTGGTTGTTGTAAGAAACAAGGAATTTACAGTAGAATGATAGGTATATTGAATTGACATTGAGGACTAAAATAATGTGTTACCTTTCTAAATGAAATAGAGACCTGTGTTACCTTTCTAAATGAAATAGAGGCCTGTGTTACCTTTCTAAATGAAATAGACAGTTCCCTTTCTAAATGAAATAGAGGCCTGTGTTACCTTTCTAAATGAAATAGAGGCCTGTGTTACCTTTATAAATGAAATAGAGGCCTGTGTTACCTTTCTAAATGAAATAGAGGCCTGTGTTACCTTTATAAATGAAATAGAGGCCTGTGTTACCTTTATAAATGAAATAGAGGCCTGTGTTACCGTTCTAAATGAAATAGAGGCCTGTGTTCCCTTTCTAAATGAAAGAGAGGCCTGTGTTAGCTTTCTAAATGAAATAGAGGCCTGTGTTACCTTTCTAAATGAAATAGAGGCCTGTGTTACCTTTCTAAATGAAATCGACAGTTACCTTTCTAAATGAAATAGACAGTTACCTTTCTAAATGAAATAGAGGCCTGTGTTACCTTTCTAAATGAAATAGAGGCCTGTGTTACCTTTCTAAATGAAATAGAGGCCTGTGTTACCTTTCTAAATGAAATCGACAGTTACCTTTCTAAATGAAATAGACAGTTACCTTTCTAAATGAAATAGAGGCCTGTCTTACCTTTCTAAATGAAATAGAGGCCTGTCTTACCTTTCTAAATGAAATAGACAGTTATCTTTCTAAAATGAAATAGAGGCCTGTGTTACCTTTCTAAATGAAAGAGAGGCCTGTGTTCCCTTTCTAAATGAAATAGACAGTTACCTTTCTAAATGAAATAGAGGCCTGTGTTACCTTTCTAAATGAAAGAGAGGCCTGTGTTACCTTTCTAAATGAAATAGAGGCCTGTGTTACCTTTCTAAATGAAATAGACAGTTATCTTTCTAAATGAAATAGAGGCCTGTGTTACCTTTCGAAATGAAATAGAGGCCTGTGTTACCTTTCGAAATGAAATAGACAGTTACCTTTCTAAATGAAATAGAGGCCTGTGTTACCTTTCGAAATGAAATAGAGGCCTGTGTTACCTTTCTAAATGAAATAGAGGCCTGTGTTCCCTTTCTAAATGAAATCGACAGTTACCTTTCTAAATGAAATAGAGGCCTGTGTTACCTTTCTAAATGAAATAGAGGCCTGTGTTACCTTTCTAAATGAAATAGAGGCCTGTGTTACCTTTCTAAATGAAATAGAGGCCTGTGTTACCTTTCTAAATGAAATAGAGGCCTGTGTTACCTTTCTAAATGAAATAGAGGCCTGTGTTCCCTTTCTAAATGAAATAGAGGCCTGTGTTACCTTTATAAATGAAATCGACAGTTACCTTTCCGAAGACAGTTTTGACGTAGATGGGCAGGTCTCCGTGGGGACTGCTGAACCCTCCTACTATACTGAAGCCTAGACCCAGAGCTCCTCTGTCCAGACTGATGGTTCTATAAAACTGGGGACTGTGGGAGATATAACAACAACAACAACAACAACATGTCAGATTTGCGGTTCTCTATCTGAAATTATGTCATTCCAAACATTTTTGCATTTGTGAAAAGTGTTAAACAAACTGTCTGCCATGTGACCATTTTTTTATAACAGCATTGATTAAATAAGTGTTAAAATATTGCTGTACGGTGGCCCCGAGGGACAAAATAGTTGAGAATTAATGTGTTATGGAGCTAAACATTTATAAACAGCAGTACATAACCACCTCATGTTGTTGTGAAGGGTAGTTGATCCTGTGGAGAGGATACCTACATCCCCCTCTCCCTGTCCTCAGCCTCCTCTCCCTGACCCTGTCCTCAGCCTCCTCTACCTACTCTCCCTGGCCCTGTCCTCAGCCTCCTCTACCTACATCCCCCTGGCCCTGACCCTGTCCTCAGCCTCCTCTACCTACATCCCCCTCTCCCTGTCCTCAGCCTCCTCTCCCTGACCCTGTCCTCAGCCTCCTCTACCTACATCCCCCTCTCCCTGTCCTCAGCCTCCTCTCCCTGACCCTGTCCTCAGCCTCCTCTCCCTGACCCTGTCCTCAGCCTCCTCTACCTACTCTCCCCGGCCCTGTCCTCAGCCTCCTCTACCTACATCCCCCTGGCCCTGACCCTGTCCTCAGCCTCCTCTACCTACATCCCCCTGGCCCTGGACCTGTCCTCAGCCTCCTCTACCTACTCTCCCTCTCCCTGTCCTCAGCCTCCTCTACCTACTCTCCCTCTTCCTGTCCTCAGCCTCCTCTACCTACTCTCCCTCTCCCTGTCCTCAGCCTCCTCTACCTACATCCTCCTCTCCCTGTCCCTGGCCTCAGCCTCCTTTATCTCTCCCTGTCCTCAGCCTCCTCTACCTACATCTCCCTCTCCCTGTCCTCAGCCTCCTCCCCCTCTTCCTCTCCCTGTCCTCAGCCTCCTCTACCTACATCCTCCTCTCCCTGTCCCTGTCCCTGTCCTCAGCCTCCTCTATCTCTCCCTGTCCTCAGCCTCCTCTACCTAATCTCCCTCTTCCTGTCCTCAGCTTCCTCTACCGACTCTCCCTCTCCCTGTCCTCAGCCTCCTCCCCCTCTCCCTCTCCCTGTCCTCAGCCTCCTCTACCTTCTCCCTCTTTATAACATGGGATAGCAGCAGAGTCCTACCTCATGTTGTTGTGTAGGGTAGCTGATCCTGTGGAGGGGAGCCCTACATCCCTCTGACCCTGTCCTCCTCCACAGTCCTCATCCACCGACCCTGTAGTCAGCACCTGAAGAACAACGAGACGTTATTAATCCATATTGAAACGGTGTCTTCTGCTGTACCCCATATAACAACATACTGTACCACCATACCCAACCCCCCTGAAACACACATATAACAACATACTGTACAGACATATATATTATATATTACATATAACAACATACTCTACAGACATATATATTACATATTACATATAACAACATACTGTACAGACATATATATTACATATTACATATAACAACATACTCTAAAGACATATATATTACATATTACATATAACAACATACTCTACAGACATATATATTACATATTACATATAACAACATACCCAACCCCCCTGAAACACACATATAGACATTGGTTGGAGAGAGACTGGAGCACTGGACAACCACAGTGCAGAGACTGGAGTAGTGGACAACCGCAGTGCAGAGACTGGAGTAGTGGACAACCACAGTGTAGAGACTGGAGCAGTAGACAACCACAGTGCAGAGACTGGAGCAGTAGACAACCACAGTGCAGAGACTGGTGAGCACTGGACAACCACAGTGTAGAGACTGGAGTAGTGGACAACCACAGTGCAGAGACTGGAGCAGTAGACAACCACAGTGCAGAGACTGGAGCAGTAGACAACCACAGTGTAGAGACTGGAGTAGTGGACAACTACAGTGCAGAGACTGGAGTAGTGGACAACCACAGTGCAGAGACTGGAGCAGTAGACAACCACAGTGCAGAGACTGGAGCAGTAGACAACCACAGTGTAGAGACTGGAGCACTGGACAACCACAGTGCAGAGACTGGAGTAGTGGACAACCACAGTGCAGAGACTGGAGTAGTGGACAACCACAGTGCAGAGACTGGTGAGCAGTGGACAACCACAGTGTAGAGACTGGAGTAGTGGACAACCACAGTGTAGAGACTGGAGTAGTGGACAACCACAGTGCAGAGACTGGAGAGCAGTGGACAACCACAGTGCAGAGACTGGAGTAGTGGATAACCACAGTGCAGAGACTGGAGAGCAGTGGACAACCACAGTGCAGAGACTGGAGTAGTGGACAACCACAGTGCAGAGACTGGAGAGCAGTGGACAACCACAGTGCAGAGACTGATGAGCAGTGGACAACCACAGTGTAGAGACTGGAGTAGTGGACAACCACAGTGCAGAGACTGGAGCAGTAGACAACCACAGTGCAGAGACTGGAGCAGTGGACAACCACAGTGCAGAGACTGGAGTAGTGGACAACCACAGTGCAGAGACTGGAGCAGTAGACAACCACAGTGCAGAGACTGGTGAGCAGTGGACAACCACAGTGTAGAGACTGGAGTAGTGGACAACCACAGTGTAGAGACTGGAGCAGTAGACAACCACAGTGTAGTGACTGGAGCAGTGGACAACCACAGTGTAGAGACTGGAGTAGTAGACAACCACAGTGTAGAGACTGGAGTAGTGGACAACCACAGTGTAGAGACTGGAGCAGTGGACAACCACAGTGCAGAGAATGGAGCAGTAGACAACCACAGTGTAGAGACTGGTGAGCAGTGGACAACCACAGTGCAGAGACTGGTGTAGTGGACAACCACAGTGCAGAGACTGGAGCAGTAGACAACCACAGTGTAGAGACTGGTGAGCAGTGGACAACCACAGTGTAGAGACTGGTGAGCAGTGGACAACCACAGTGCAGAGACTGGAGCAGTAGACAACCACAGTGTAGAGACTGGTGAGCAGTGGACAACCACAGTGCAGAGACTGGAGTAGTGGACAACCACAGTGCAGAGACTGGAGTAGTGGACAACCACAGTGCAGAGACTGGAGAGCAGTGGACAACCACAGTGCAGAGACTGATGAGCAGTGGACAACCACAGTGTAGAGACTGGAGTAGTGGACAACCACAGTGCAGAGACTGGAGCAGTAGACAACCACAGTGCAGAGACTGGAGCAGTGGACAACCACAGTGCAGAGACTGGAGTAGTGGACAACCACAGTGCAGAGACTGGAGCAGTAGACAACCACAGTGCAGAGACTGGTGAGCAGTGGACAACCACAGTGTAGAGACTGGAGTAGTGGACAACCACAGTGTAGAGACTGGAGCAGTAGACAACCACAGTGTAGTGACTGGAGCA
>NW_027261135.1:740000-742500 GCF_045791955.1 Oncorhynchus clarkii lewisi | reverse complement strand
CTCTACCACCATATATATTACATATAACAACATATATATTACATATAACAACATAGACTCTACCAACCATATATATTACATATAACAACATATATATTACATATAACAACATATATATTACATATAACTACATATATATTACATATAACAACATATATATTACATATAACAACATATATTACATATAACAACATAGACTCTACCAACTACATATATTCCAACAACTCTACCATATATATTACATATAACAACATATATATTTGATATAACAACATATATTACATACAAAATATACTATACCAACTATATATATTCCCTTAAATAACCATATATGTTCCATATAACAAATATATATTCTATTAACAATCATATATATTACATATAACAATCATATATATTCCATATAACAACATATATATTACATTTAACAACACATATATTACATATAACATATATATTACATATAACAATCATATATATTCCATATAACAACATATATATTACATTTAACAACACATATATTACATATAACATATATATTACATATAACAACATATATATTACATATAACAACATATATATATTACATATAACAACATATTTATTACCATATATATTCCATATAACAACAGAGACTCTACCAACCATATATATTCCAGCTTTGCTCAGCATTTGCTCTGATAGGAAATGACACAAACGCAAAGTAGTGTGTATCCCACCTTATGCATCACCACTGTCCTTATCTCATGGTGGTCTTCAACTGCTGTGGGGGAAAATAGCATTTATTACTGAAAAGGATGTTTTGGGTGTACACTTGTTCACGCCCATTCAATGAGTTTACAGCGTTGGAACTGATGTGTCTACTATGAGGTCGAGTTACAAACCAGACATCCCATATTGGGGCGGCAGGGTAGCCTAGTGGTTAGAGCGTTGGACTAGTAACCGGTTGCAAGTTGCAAGTTCAAAATCCCCGAGCTGACAAGGTACAAATCTGTCGTTCTGCCCCTGAACAGGCAGTTAACCCCACTGTTCCTAGACCAGTTAACTGTTCCTAGACCAGTTAACCCCACTGTTCCTAGACCAGTTAACCCACTGTTCCACTGTTCCTAGACCAGTTAACTGTTCCTAGACCAGTTAACCCCACTGTTCCTAGGCCGTCATTGTAAAATAAAAAAGAATCAAAGAGTGAATCTCTCACAGTTGTCTCCTCGCCTCTCTGTCTCCCTCTGGTGGCTAAACTTTTTTTTACTGTAGTTTACTTTAAGTTACTGTTTACAATGGAGTTGGTATGTTGTTTAAACACTGTGAAATATGTGATGAGTTGGCTCAATCTCACTCACACTGGTCCTGTCCTCTCTGGCGGCTCTCTGTCTCCCCCTGGTGGTGGCTCTGGACCTCATACACAGTGGACGGTGTCAGGGTGGAGCTGTCACTACCTACGGAGTCACCACTCTGGACAACACGAACATTACAAACTTTTAGAGCAGGCGAGTTTTGACAAGGGAAAGACAAAAGCCACAGTGTGACGATAGACATGATGTGGGTGGGGACAAGAGGCCGTGAAGCCACAGTGTGACGATAGACATGATGTGGGTGGGGAGAAGAGGCCGTGAAGCCACAGTGTGACGATAGACATGATGTTGGTGGGGACAAGAGGCCGTGAAGCCACAGTGTGACGATAGACATGATGTGGGTGGGGACAAGAGGCCGTGAAGCCACAGTGTGACGATAGACATGATGTTGGTGGGGAGAAGAGGCCGTGAAGCCACAGTGTGACGATAGACATGATGTTGGTGGGGAGAAGAGGCCGTGAAGCCACAGTGTGACGATAGACATGATGTTGGTGGGGACAAGAGGCCGTGAAGCCACAGTGTGACGATAGACATGATGTTGGTGGGGAGAAGAGGCCGTGAAGCCCTCTGTTTATACCTGACTTCCACAGGAGTAGTGAACGCAGGCGGCTTTGAAGCGAGCGATCTCTAGGATCACTGTTCCACTACTGCAGCTCTGAGAGACACAGCAGAGGGATAGAGAGAAGTTAAACCTGTGTGTGTGTGTGTGTGTGTGTGTGTGTGTGTGTGTGTGTGTGTGTGTGTGTGTCAGATCAGTAGCAGAGTTCCTGTGTGGCTGCTCTCACATCCTCTGTGTGTGTGTGTGTGTGTGTGTGTGTGTGTGTGTGTGTGTGTGTGTGTGTGTATGTGTCAGATCAATAGCAGAGTTCCTGTGTGGCTGCTCTCACATCCTCTGTGTGTGTGTGTGTGTGTGTGTGTGTGTCAGTTCTGTAGCAGCGCCGTCACGTGTCCCTGTGTGGTTTCGCTGACTTCCTCTCTAACAACTGAGGTGTGTGTGTCAGCACGGAAACATGGTTCTGTGTGGTTGCTCTGACATCCTCTCTCTCTCCCTGTGTGTGTGTGTGTGTGTGTGTGTGTGTGTGTGTGTGTGTGTGTGTGTGTGTGTGTGTGTGTGTGTGTGTATCACACCTGTAACAGTGAGGTAACGT